>NC_142806.1:56102985-56201908 GCF_049724085.1 Artemia sp. Qi Xiang Cuo | reverse complement strand
TGGCGCTTCACTGAAAACTAATTACTCGTATATTACAAATTTATTCTTTTCCAGTTCTTACAGCATTGAAAATGAAAATAAAAATTACAGCAAAAAAAAATCTTGAACTGATGGATTTTTCAACAATTAATATCATTATGTATCTAATAATCAATTTGATTTTTTTATACTTTCCAAGACTGTTCAAGACTCATTTAGTTTTAAGTAAGGCGCCAATGACGCAGTAGGTTTTAGGCTTCTGCAGTGAGGCGATACCCAAACTCTTGTTTGTAGTTATTTTTTTTCGATTCAAACTTGATTCGCATATTCAACTTAAGTTTTACTTATTTTAAGATTTATTTATTCATTTACATTAATATATATTGTACGTTTGTTCTCATTGATTGTTTATTTAATTTCTGTTCGTTTTAAGTTTCATTTATAATTTAATAGCAAACTATTTTTTTCCGTTCTAAGCTTGATTTTCATATTCAATCTAAGCATTACTCGCTTTAAGATCTATTTATTAATTTATATTATTACTTGTAGTATGTCTTTTGCTATGATTGTTTATTTAATTTTTGTTCGTTTTGGGTTTGATGTATTCTTTAATAGTAATTTCTAGTCGTTTTGAGTTTGAATTTTAGCAGGTATTTGTATCTCCTGAGCTTAAATTTAAAATGGCCTTTACTTTTCTTTGAAAAACTTAATTTTCGGAAAGTTTTTTTTATTTAATATAGAAAAAGATTCAATTGCTACTATTGTGGCAAACCGAATCACTATGTGACCGATTGCTAGCATAGAATGCATAAGGAAAGCCCAACATACAAAAATAGACACCAGTTTAGAATTCAGGGGAGGGGGCAATTATTTAAGAGGGCAGGAAAAAAATAATAATTGACTAGCACCAAATGATATTTCTGAATTTATCCCTAGAAATCGAACGGTAAAAACACCCAAGGTGAAAATAGCAACACTAAAAAAATTGGGAAAACCCCGAAAACTTTTGGAAAAATGATAGCTGGCATTTAAACGGAGGAAGCAGCCTTTAAGGGTCGACACATCTGAACCCTTTCAAATACTTTATAGTTTAAAATTTTTGTTATACGAACATAAATAATAATTGACTGATTTTGCGTTGTTTTAATATAGCGCGACCCTGGATGGCTTAGGTATCACAGTTTTCATGGGGAGCGTAGCAGGTTTGGCAGTTTTAATGTCATAAGGCTCAGGTCTTGAAGACCCGGTGACTTCCCCTTTCTGTGTGCGGAGCATAGATGGGATATCATTTCTCCTATGGGGTTTTGGGGACGTGAAAGAGCCAGCCATCTGCAACTGCTGAACGGGACTAGCATCATTGCCCCTATCCCTCTTGCTGGGAGGGAGAGAGCGGGAAAATTCTAGAAAAGAAAACAGGATTTAGCATAAGATAGCGCTCGCTTCTACAGAAGAAAAAAAAGAAGAGAAGAAAAACAAGAATTACTTGAAAATATAGTTTTTTTTGTTTATAAGACCTCCCCTCTAGCTTTTAAAATTGTTATATTATTTGTATAGGGCTTGGATAAAATTTTGCCACAAAGAATTGGTGTTTTCGCTCTAATGACGTGACATTACATCAAAGGTAAGAGAGCGTTAGAAAGGTATAAACTTCATCTAATAAGATAATCAACCTATAATAGCTTCCTAATCCACCTAATCCACCTAAATCTTTCGCAGTTTCCCAGAGAAGCCATACCCAATGTTTTACTGATTCAATGGACAGTGCCCTTATGTAATATATTACCCCTTTTTTATAACTAAGTTCCCCATCTTCATATTCTTCGTCAAATTGTAAAACTGTAACCCCAACTTTCAAATGTTCATTAGCCCTTTCAAAAATGTCAGTCCCCTTGAGTGTAATTGGATAGTGTCCCTTGAAACTAATAAAATTTACTTTAGGGAATTCTGTTCCCTCCCCACCGCCATTAACTGGTAAACTGTCAAAATGTGTCTTACTAGCGTCATTTCTCCAGGTTCTATGTCCTGGAACAAGGGCGGATAATTTGAAACACACCAAGCCCGTGTCGAAACGAAAGTGCCGCATCACTTTAGTACCATTTGAATTTGCATTATATTTTTTAAAGTGAACTTTCCCCGTCCCACCTCTTAGGACAAATTCTCTTTTAAATTTAGTTATGTTAAGTTCTAATTTTTCAATAAAAAAAACCGAGCACCCACACTAAGTGAGCTTAAATGAACCAAAATTTTTTCATGTCTCTCTCACTATTGCCATGTGTCTGATCAGATTTGCTGTCATCTATAGCTACATGTAAAAATATGGCAGCAGTTGAGGTAGTGAAAATGTGTTGCCATCTATAAAAAAGTTTTATATCTGTTGGATCCATGTGTCTTGTGTTCAATCATACCTAAAAACTATGGTTTTCTATGATTCTTCTTCATATTTTGAACTTTTTCTAGCGAAGACATGAAATTAAATAGTTTTTCGTCTCTTGGATCTATGTGCCTTAGATCCAATTAAGATTCTTCATTATTTTTGGAAATTTTGATAGCAATGACATGAAATTAACATGTTTTTCGTCTCTTGGATCCATGTGTCTTAGGTCGAATTAAGAAAAAAATGAAGAAAAGTTCTAGTTCTCTTCTGAATTTTCTGAATAGGAAGAGAGAAAAAATGTTACAGTTCAATGCTAAATTTTTCCAATGAATAGAAAACAGTCCCACTTCAGTTCTGAATTTCCTTAAAGAAGAGAAATAAAAAATTACGTTCCGTTCTGAATTCTTCTCGTAGAAGATAGAAAAAGGTATTATTCGATTCTGAATTTTCCATCAAGAAGAATAAAAAATCCCACTTTAGTTCTGAGTATTCTCAAAGAAGATTTGAAAATTTTAGTTCTCTTCTTAACTTTTTGCCCTAGAAGAGAAACAGTTCCACGTTTAATTCTGAGTTTTCTCAAAAGTTCAAGTTCACTTCTGAATTTTATCAAAAAAGAAAAAAAAATTATAGTTCAATTCTAAATTTTTCTAAGAAGAAAAAACAGTTCACTTCAGTTCTCCACTTCAGTGCTGCATTTTCTTAAAGAAGAGAAAAAATGTCAAGTTCTGCTCTGAATTTATCCGTAGAAGATGAAAAAATTTCATTCTGTTCTGAATTTTACCGTAGAAGATAGAAAAAGTTCCACTTCAGTTCTGAAATTTTCCCTAAGACATGAAAAATGTCCTCATTTTAATTCTGAGTTTTCTCAATGAAGTGAAGAAAAGTTAAAGTTCTCTGCTGAATATTTCCCCAAGAAGATAAACAGTTCCTCTTTGAGTTTTTTCAAAGAAGTGAAGAAATGCTCAAAATCACTTCTAAAATTTCTCAAAGAAGAGAAAAAAAGAAGTTATAGTTCAATTCTAAATTTTTCCATGAAAAGAAATACAGTTTCCATTTCAGTTCTGAATTTTCTCTAAGAAGTGAAGAAAAGTTAGAGTTCTCGTCTGAATTTCTTCCAAAGAAGATAAAAAAGTCCCACTTTAATACTTACTTTTCTCAAAGAAGTGAAGGAAAGTTGATTCTCTTCTGAATTTTCTCAAAGAAAAGAAAAAAGTTACAGTTAAATTCTTAATTTTTCCAAGAAGAAAAAAAAGTTCCTCTTTAGTAATGAATCTATGTATTTGTTGTCCTTCTCACTCTCTTTCCCAGTATTTTTGGGTGGGTGTTTGCTTTTCCCAGTACCTGTCTTTGCTGGTTTGTATGTCTAAATACATGTATTTGTATGTGTTTTTGTCTCTCCCTCTCTCTAACTCTCTAAGCCTGTGTGCCTGGGCAGGTGTTTGCATGTCTCCTTGCCTGTCTTTGTCGGCTTGCATGTCTCAATTTATGCGTTTGCATGCATTTTTGTCTCTACCACTCTCTTTGCCTGTGTGTCTGGGCAGGAATTTGCATGTCCCAGTGCCTGGCTTTGTCAATTTGCATGTCTCAATCTATGCATTTGTATGTGTTTTTGTCTCTCTCACTCTCTTTGCCTGTGTGTTTGGACAGGTGTCTCCATGTCCCAGTGCCTGTCTTTGTCGTTTTTTTGTCTGAATTTATGTATTTGTATGCGTTATTGTCACTCTCACTCTCTTTGCCTGTGTTTCTGGGGCAGGTGTTTGCATGTCCCAGTGCATGTCTGAATCTATGTATGTCTCTGTGTTTGTGTCTCTCTCACCCTCTAAGCCTGTGTGTCTGGGCGGGTGTTTGCAGGTCCCAGTGCCTGTCTTAGTTGGTTTGCATGTATGAATCTACGTATTTGTATGCTTTTTTTCTTTGTCACTCTCTAAGCCTGTCTTTGTCAGTTTGCATGTCTGAATCTATGTATTTGTATGTATTTTTGGGTCCCTCTCACTCTCTAAGCCTGTGTGTCTGAGCAGGTGTTTGTATGTCCTAGTGCATGTCTCTTTCGGTTTGTATATCTGAATCTATGTATTTGTATGTGTTTTTTGTCTCTCTCACTCTCTTTGCGTGTGTGTCTGGGCGGGTGTTTACATGTTCCAGACCCTGTCTTTGTCAGTTTGTATCTCTGAATCTATGTAATTGTATTTACTTTTGTCCCTCTTGCTCTCTTGACCTGTGTGTCGAGTGGGTGTTTTCTTGTTTCAGTGGCTGTCTTTGTCGGTTTGTATGTCTGAATCTGTGTATTTGTATACGTTTTTGTCTCTCTTTCTCAGCGTTTTGTCTTTGCCTGTGTGTCTGGGTGGGTGTTTGTTTGTCTTCATGCCTGTCTCTGTCAGTTTGTATGTCTGAATTTATGTGTTCTTATTTGTTTTTGTCTCTCTCTCTCTAAGCCTGTTTGTCTGGTCAGGTTTTTTCTTGTTCCTGTGTCTGTCTTTCTTGGTTTGTTTGTATGAATCTATGTAATTGTATGCGATTTTGTCTCTCACTTTCTTTTTCTGTGTGTCGGGTGGGTGATGGAATGTCTCCATAACTGTCTTTGTCGGTTTGCATGTCTGAATTTATGTGTTTGTATGCGTTTTTGTCTCTCTCACGCTCTTTGCCTGTATGTCTGGGCAGGTGTTTGCATATTCAGTGCCTGTCTTTGTCAGTTTGTTTGTCTGAATCTATGTATTTGTATGCGTTTTTGTCTCTTTATCTCTTTGCCTGGGTGTCTCGGTGGGTGTTTGCTTTTTTTCCATTCCTGTCTTTGTCGGTTTGCCTGTCTGAATCTATGCATTTGTATGCGTTTTTTCAAAGAGAGCTTTGCATGCGTGTCTGTGCAGGTGTTTGCATGTCCCAGGGCCTGTTTTAGTCGGTTTGTTTGTTTGAATCTGATGTATTTGTATGCGTTTATGTTTCTCTCACTCTATTTGCCTATGATTCTGGCCGGGTGTTTGCATTATCTAGTGCATGTCTTTGTCATTTGTATATCTGAATCTATTTTTGTCCATGTCTTTTTGTCTCTCTCACTCTCTAAACCTTTGTGTCTGGGAGGATGTTGGCATGTCACAGTGCCTGTCTTTGTCGGTTTGTATATCTTAATCTATGTGTTTGTATGTTTTTTTCGTCTTTGTCACTTTCTAAACCTGTCTTTGTCGGTCTATTACCCCATGTAGGAGTCTAGACCACTCTCCTGGAGTGTAGGTGTTCCCTCAAACAATAGAAGATATCTGTTTTTCATGGGAACACTTTAAATACTCAAGGGAAGGACAATTCCTCATCAGTATTCATTTGACCCTTAAAATTCAGACAAGTCTCATAAAAAAGTGAATATGTCTCGTTCATATCAAGAAGTAAGTGTATGTCTGTATTAGAACTTTTCCTATTTCCAGGTTTTTGCCAATCGAGAGAAAACCTCTAACCCTCTAACCCCTAACCCCCACTCCAAGCCTGAGTTCACACGCAGCGCATTATTTTACTCGTTTTAGGGCTATAATATTCTCTTTTTACCGCGTACCAACTCCAACCTTCCACCTTCATTCGATATTTTGAAAAGAAATTATTCGCTTCGTCAAAAATAGCACTTTTTCTGCCATCTTCTTCCCTCATGCCTTTAAAACCGTCAAACAGCATAGAATCCATCAAATACGTCAAATCTATCTTGCACGCTTTGTCTAAATTAACAAAACATGTGCGTTATGAACAAGAGGGTGATTGTCTGGAAAGGGCTTTTACCTGCATAATTGACACATAATAAACTTTATGAGGGTGAATTATTTTTATTTTGAGGTGGGCTGAACATTTTGTATATGCAGAGCGCTTCTGATATGAAAACGCTAAGGTAAAACAAACTGCTTCTTCACATGAAATGTAACTTATTCATTAAAGGGGACGGATTCACTAAGAAAATAATAATGTGCTCCCTCCCTAGTTGTAACTCCGAGGTTTATTGATTGTTAGGTATAACAAAATTAAAATGGAACTTCATAGATACTATTTCTACCAAGATTTTCTGGAAAAATTTACACAAATAATCTTTTTATTAGCGAGAAGAAACGAATCATTTTTCATGCGATTAGTCTTATTTTGGGACTGGAAATTGTGTGTAAGGAGGGGATCTAATAGGAGCATGCGGTGCATAATAACAACATTCATTACTCGATAATTCTAGTTTAGCTTGGGGGTCCAAATACTTGCATCTGAGAAGGTATTTTGAGCTCGAGATTTTACCCATGCCCTAGACGAATGATGCTAGTTTTTTAAAGTTTTGAATACACTTTAGGTTTATTTATGTTTAAAATCCACTGCATCTCAAGGCACGTATTAAAATCATTTTTTTTCTAAATATTAAAACAGGAACATTTGTTTCTATCCTAAGTAGAGTAAGGGGTTATACTTCTGTACCCTGTATAGCAATCTCCATGTTATTTGCTGCCTTTACGTTCCCTGGCACACTTTCCATGGCAGATTACCAGACTGAATATTGCTACTGTTGTCAATTGAATATGGAATTATACAAAACCTACCAGACAAGTTTCCGGGCCAAGCAGACATGTTTCTGGGCCAAGCAGACAAGTTTCTGGGTCAACTATATAGTTTCTGGGCCTTTACGTTCCATGACACCTATCCAGAGCATGTACCTATGGATTTGGGGCCTTTACGTTCCTTCCTGTGCTATTTGGGGCCTTTTATGTTCCTTCCGGTGTTATTTGCTTGAAGCTATAGGAATCTTTACGTTATTTGCGTATGCCTTTCAAGAGCATGTACCTATGAATTTGGGGCCTTTACGTTCCTTCCTGTGCTATTTGGGGCCTTTTATGTTCCTTCCGGTGTTATTTGCTTGAAGCTATAGGAATCTTTACGTTATTTGCGTACGCCTCTACACCTTTTCAAAGAGAGTGAGTATTTGACATTTTTGAAAAAAGGGATTCGCAAATTTGACATTATGAGCGATATTAATTAATGTTTTGAATAATAGGAGTGTAAATGATTCTAATTAGTGATTGGATTGTATGAAGGGGGAGAAAAAAAGGATTAAACTGATTAGCAGTTAAGGTAACCCCGAAGGAGTTGTTAACTCAGGTAATTTGTTATAAATTTGAAACATAATCAGTCTATGAAAACAGCTAACGACGTTCCCCCATTTCTGAGGGGCAGGAGAGGGAGGGGGTCAATTTTGGAGGGAAAACCAAAAATACTCCGAAACGAAAATCAATGGGATCTGCCTCAAGGGGAAGGCTCAGAGGCCCTTCGTTCCCCCATTTCTGAGGGGCAGGAGAGGTGGGGGGTCAATTTTGGAGGGAAAACCAAAAATAATCAGAATCAAAAATAAATGAGATCTGCCTCAAGGTGAAGACTCAGAATGGGGTTTCATTGTTCCTCCATTTCTGAGGGGCAGGAGAGGGAGGGGGTCAATTTCAGAGGGAAAACCAAAAATACTCAGAATCGAAAATAAATGAGATCTGCCTCAATGGGAAGACTCAGAATAGGGTTTCGGTTATACAGGGGTTCAGTTACCTGGGGGATTCAGTTGCACGGGGGTTTAGTTAAATGAGGCTTGAGTTGCGCGGGGGTTGAGTTGCACGAGGGTTCAGTTGCATGAGGGTTCAGTTACATGCGGATTCAGTTACATGAGGATTAGTTAAATGCAGTTGAGTTGCATAGTCTCGTTGAAAAAAATTGGAGGTCATACTTAAACAGTACTATTAAGAGCTATTGCTATGGAAATGACTCATTTTTGAATTGAAACTATGCTATTCTGACTGAAGATACACATTTGAATCAGAAAATGTGAAAATGTACACAATTGAAACAGAGAAGTATGTTTTGACGATAGTTTCTATAATTTCGTCTGAAAAATAGGAGTTCACGCTTAAAAAGTTCTATTAACAGCTATTTTTATTAAAATGGTTATGTACACAATTGAAACAGAGACGTGTGTTTTGACTGTATTTTATATAATTTCGTATGGAATATAGAAGTTCACACTTAAAAAGTTCTATTAATAGCTATTTTTTACGGAAATATTTCATTTTTGAACAAAAAATAAGTTTTTCTGACTGAAGATATACATTATAATCAGAGAATTGTGTTTTTATAGTATTTTCTATAGTCTCATTGTAAAAAATTGGAGTTAATACTTAAACTGTTCTATTGAGAGCTATTGCTATGGAAATGGCTCATTTTTGAATTGAAACTATGCTTTTCTGACTAAAGATACACATTTGAATCAGAAAATGTGAAAATGTACACAATTGAAACAGAGAAGTATGTTTTGACGATATTTTGTATAATTTCGTCTGAAAAATAGGAGTCCACGCTTAAAAAGTTCTATTAACAGCTATTTTTATGGAAATGGTTATGTACACAATTGAAACAGAGAAGTGTGTTTTGACTGTATTTTCTATAATTTCGTCTGAAAAATAGGAGTTCACACTTAAAAAGTTCTATTAAGAGCTATTTTTTACGGAAATGGTTCATTTTTGAACAAAAACTACCCTTTTCTGACTGAAGATATACATTTTAATTAGAGAAATGTGTTTTGATAGTATTTTCTATAGTTTCATTGGAAAAAATTGGAGTTCATACTTTAACAGTTCTGTTGAGAGCTATTGCTACGGAAATGATTCATTTTTTGAACCAAAACTATGCTTTTCTGACTGAAGATATACATTATAATCAAAGAAATGTGTGGGACCATCAAGCACAGTGCTATGAGCTAGATTCCTATTGCGCATTTTCATTTTAAATTTTATTACAGATCCGAGTAAAACCATTATCAGTCTACCTCATTCTTTCATTCTAACTTAACTTGTAGGAATAGGACTTCATTCGAACAAGTAAATCAGTTTTATTCAATGTATAATAGTGTACAAAAAAGACTATTATTTTTCCTCATTCCCCTCCCCCATGACCAGGTGCTAACGTCTCCATCTCGCTCGCGCTCAATTTTCTTCTTAATATACGGTAGAAATTAAGGCTACGCGATCGCCATATTTCGTAATATCCATCATCTGTAATGTAGTGATAATCGTCCAATCTAGGTTCCCGATCTAAAAAAAAAATGAAAATTAAAAAGCTTAAAATATATGGAATTTGTCAATTTGTAGTTTACGCATTAATATCAATATTTGTAACGATTCTATTGGGGTTTCGGTTATACAGGGGTTCAGTTATATGGGGGGTTCAGTTGCACGGGGGTTTAGTTAAATGAGGCTTGAGTTGCGTGGAGGTTGAGTTGCACGAGGGTTCAGTTGCATGAGGGTTCAGTTACATGCGGATTCAGTTACATGGGGATTAGTTAAATGCAGTTGAATTGCATAGTCTCGTTGGAAAAAATTGGAGGTCATACTTAAACAGTTCTATTAAGAGATATTGCTGTGGAAATGGCTCATTTTTGAATTAAAACTATGCTTTTCTGACTGAAGATACACATTTGAATCAGAAAATGCGAAAATGTACACAATTGAAACAGAGAAGTATGTTTTGACGATATTTTCTATAATTTCGTCTGAAAAATAGGAGTTCACGCTTAAAAAGTTCTATTAAGAGCTATTTTTATGGAAATGGTTATGTACACAATTGAAACAGAGAAGTGTGTTTTGACTGTATTTTCTAAAATTTCGTCTGAAAAATAGGAGTTCACACTTAAAAAGTTCTATTAAGAGCTAGTTTAAGTTTAGGATATTTTTGTCAGTTTGTAGTTTACACACTAATATCAATATTTGTAACGATTCTATTTGAACTTTCTCCAAGTTGATCAAATTGATCTCAAAAGGGTTCATGATAAAAAAAAAATACTAATCAGCATCTATAAATCAATGAAACCCAAACCGAAAAGAAATTACAATAAATAATCGAGTCAAACTCAAAACGAGCAGAAATTAACATACGTTGGGGGCAAAACCCCTATGCCTTCCCAAGCCCAGTGTTGGGGGGAGGGGGGTTAGGGGGGAGGATCTTTCCATGGAGGGGGATATGGATTTCCCAGCATTATTTAAAAAGCTTCCTATGCTAATTAAACAAAATTTTGGATATTTTTATCAGTTTGTAGTTGAGTTTACTTTAAAAAAAAAATTTTGGGGTTAGGTGGGAGGATCTTTCCATGGAGGGGGCTATGGATTTCCCAGCATTATTTAAAAAGCTTCTTATGCTAATTAAACAAAAGTTTTGAACCTCTTAGTTTAACTAAGGTATTGGACCTTTCATCTATGCCGAACCAAAAAATAACTAGTTGAAGTTGTCTTTAAATTCTTCATCAATATAAAATCAAAAACATGAAAATTAAAAAATAAAATAATAGCCTTCTTAACAATTTAATGTCGATAAACAGTGGAAATTGGTTTTCTTCAGTATTGTCTGTGAATGATTATACCTCAGTTAAACTATGAGGCTACATTTTGACATCGTTTGACATTTACTAAATTTTAAGGTTTTCTTATACAAGAGTCGGAACACACAAACACACACAGACACACACACAAACATACACACATGTTACCAAATTCCACATTATTGCACAGAAATACCAAAATCATAGGTTAGGTTAGCCTATGTACGCGCGCGTACTCGGATCTGTAATAACATTTAAAATGAAAATGCGCAATAAGAATCTAGCTCATAGCACTGTGTTTGATGGTCCCACACATTTCTCTGATTATAATGTATGTCTTCAGTCAGAAAAGCGTAGTTTTGGTTCAAAAAATGAATCATTTCCGTAGCAATAGCTCTCAATAGAACTGTTTAAGTATGAACTCCAATTTTTTCCAATGAGACTATAGAAAATACTATCAAAACACATTTCTCTGATTATAATGTATATCTTCAGTCAGAAAAGCGTAGTTTTTGTTCAAAAATGAACCATTTCCGTAAAAAATAGCTCTTAATAGAACTTTTTAAGTGTGAACTCCTATTTTTCAGACGAAATTATAGAAAATACAGTCAAAACACACGTCTCTGTTTCAATTGTGTACATAACCATTTCCATAAAAATAGCTCTTAATAGAACTTTTTAAGCGTGAACTCCTATTTTTCAGACGAAATTATAGAAAATATCGTCAAAACATACTTCTCTGTTTCAATTGTGTACATTTTCACATTTTCTGATTCAAATTTGTATCTTCAGTCAGAAAAGCATAGTTTCAATTCAAAAATGAGTCATTTCCACAGCAATAGCTCTTAATAGAACTGTTTAAGTATGACCTCCAATTTTTTCCAACGAGACTATGCAACTCAACTGCATTTAACTAATCCCGATGTAACTGAATCCACATGTAACTGAACCCTCATGCAACTGAACCCTCGTGCAACTCAACCCCCGCGCAACTCAAGCCTCATTTAACTAAACCCCCGTGCAACTGAATCCCCCATGTAACTGAACCCCTGTATAACCGAAACCCTATTCTGAGTCTTCCCCTTGAGGCAGATCTCATTTATTTTCGATTCTGATTATTTTTGGTTTTCCCTCCAAAATTGACCCCCCACCTCTCCTGCCCCTCAGAAATTGGGGAACGAAGGGCCTCTGAGCCTTTCCCTAGAGGCAGATTCCCGTTTATTTTTGATTCTGAGTATTTTTGGTTTTCCCTCTGAAATTGACCCCCTCCCTCTCCTGCCCCTCAGAAATGGAGGAACGATGAAACCCCATTCTGATTCTTCCCCTTGAGGCAGATCACATTTATTTTTGATTCTGATTATTTTTGTTTTTCCCTCCAAAATTGACCCCCCACCTCTCCTGCCCCTCAGAAATGGGGGAACAAAGGGCCTCTGAGCCTTCCCCTTGAGGCAGATTCCCATTTATTTTCGATTCTGAGTATTTTTGGTTTTCCCTCCAAAATTGACCCCCTCCCTCTCCTGCCCCTCAGAAATGGAGGAACGATGAAACCCCATTCTGAGTCTTCCCCTTGAGGCAGATCTCATTTATTTTTGATTCTGATTATTTTTGGTTTTCCCTCCAAAATTGACCCCCCACCTCTCCTGCCCCTCAGAAATGGGGGAACAAAGGGCCTCTGAGCCTTCCCCTTGAGGCAGATTCCCATTTATTTTCGATTCTGAGTATTTTTGGTTTTCCCTCCAAAATTGACCCCCTCCCTCTCCTGCCCCTCAGAAATGGAGGAACGATGAAACCCCATTCTGAGTCTTCCCCTTGAGGCAGATCTCATTTATTTTTGATTCTGATTATTTTTGGTTTTTCCTCCAAAATTGACCCCCCACCTCTCTTGCCACTCAGAAATGGGGGAATGAAGGGCGTCGGAGCCTTCCCCTTGAAGCAGATCCCGTTTATTTGCGATTCTGAGTATTTTTGGTTTTCCCTCCAAAATTGACCCCCTCCCTCTCCCGCCCCTAAGAAATGGGGGAACGTCGTTAGCCGTTTTCATAGACTGATGATGTTTCAAATTTATAACAAATTACCTGAGTTAACAACTCCTTCGGGGTTACCTTAACTGCTAATCAGTTTAATCCTTTTTTTCTCCCCCTTAATACAATCCAATCACTAATTAGAATCATTCACACTCCTATTATTCAAAACATTAATTAATATCGTTCATAGTGTCAAATTTGCGAATCCCTTTTTGCAAAAATGTCTAATACTGACTGTCCTTGAAACGTTGTAGAAGCGTATACAAATAACTTGAATATTCCTATAGCTTCAAGCAAAAAACACTAGAGGGAACATAACAGACCCTAAATAGCAGAGGAAACGTAAGGGCACGAAATTCATAGTAATATGCTCTGGAAAGGTATACGCAAATAACGTAAAGATTCCTATAGCTTCAAGCAAATAACACCGGAAGGAGCATAAAAGGCCCCAAATAGCACAGGAAGGAACGTAAAGGCGCCAAATCCATAGGTACATGCTCTGGAAAGGTGCCATGGAACGTAAAGGCCCAGAAACTTATATTTGACCCAGAAAATTGTCTGCTTGGCCCAGAAACATGTCTGGTTGGCCCGGAAACTTGTCTGGTAGGTTTTGTATAATTCCATACTCAATTGACAACAGTAGCAATATTCAGTCTTTTAATCTGCCATGGAAAGGTGCCAGGGAACGTAAAGGCCGCAAATAACATGGAGATTGCTATACAGGGTACAGAAGTATAACCCCTTACTCTACTATCCTAAGGCTAGAGACTAAAAGTCTGTCTTCAATTTTCCCTTTGAGCACACAATTTTTTACAAGAAATTCGCATACTTTAGTTACTTTTTTGTTATGCTGAAATTGTTTAGGTTGAGAGAAACCGAGATTTGTCCTAGGAACCTATTTTTTCAATTATTCTCTTTCTATTAAAATCGGATTTATTCTTTTTTCTAGTACATTTAAAAAATTTCTACCTCGAGTTTGAAAGCTATTATTGGTGGATTATTTGGTTAGTTGAATTTTTACCTTTCTAACGCTCTATTACTTTTGATGCAATGTCACGTCATTAGAGAAAAAACACCAGTCCTTTTCGGCGAGATTTTATCCAAGCCCTTTACAAATAATATAACATTTTTAAAAGCAGGAGGGGAGGTCTTATAACGAAAAACCCAACTATACTTTCCAGTAAATCCTGTTTTTCTTCTCTTCTTCTTTTTTCTTCTGTAGAAGCGAGCGCTATTCTATACTAAATCCCGTTTTCTCTTCTAGAATTTCCCCGATCTCCTCCCTCCCAGCAAGATATCTAGGGGCAATGATGCTACTTCTGTACAGTCGTTGGAGATGGCTGGCTCTTCCACTTCATCAAAACCCCACAAGAGAAATGCTGTCTCATTAATGCTCCGCACGCAAGAAAGTGGAGTCAACGGGCGTTCAAGACCTGAGCCTTATGACAGTAAAACTGCTGAGCCTTCTACCTTCCCCATGCAATCTGTGATACCTAAGCCACCCAGGGTCGCGCTCTACCAGTCCTCTATCACCCATCATGCTGCTGTATCATTAATGCAAACTGCGACGCTTAAACCATCCATGGCCACGCTCTACCAGTCCTCTTCCCCATCATGCTGCTTGCTCATCAATGCAAGCTGCAATGCCTGAGCCATCCAGGTGGTCGTACACTAACCCTCCGCTCTCTTTCACGCGTTGGCTGGGGCTCCAAGAGCTGCACAATGTCCCTCCCATCTAGCTTTGCCGCCATCGGAAGAGCCTGATGTTGCCATGTTGGCGCAATTTGAAGATGTAAGTAATTTTTTTTCTTTTCAACCTAATAACGACATTTTTTCCTTTCAACTTAATTATAATGTTATTTCACTATTTTTCAACTTAATAATGATGTCTTTTTCTAATATTTTCAATCTAATAATGATATCTTTCGCTAATTTTTCAAGCTAAAAAAGACATTTCTCCCAGATTTCTACTTGTCAAAGAAAGAGTTCCCATGACATATCGAAGTACTAAACTGTTACTTTCTATCAATAGTTTTGACTGTTTTCTAGAATATTAAAGCTTCAGGTTATTTGCCCCCCCCTCCTCCATAGTTTTAAAAGACTCAGCCTCCCTCAAAAATAAGTAAATTAGGCTGTTTTTTACCACTTACAGGCTTTGAAGGGGATTTTTAAGCTTATAAGTACCTAATCGCTAGCTTGTTGAGAGAACCACCTGTGCCCACCATCCTGTTAGCTCTATTCATATCTAAAATTTATGTTTTTCTTTTATTTAGACCGACTTTCACCAATTAATGGGGAATCAACTCATTAGCCTCCTAGGAACTGCACCAATAGAGAAAGCCTCCGACGAAATACTAACGTGGGCTGACGACTTTGTTGCCAGATGGCCAGAAGCAACTCCCCTCCCCTCGATAGGTTTTTCATTACTATTTTAAAAACATTCAACGGTTTTTTTATAGCAGTAGTGTGGGCATGGGGGTTACAGTACCGAAGGTACAATTCAATGCCTCATAATAAAATGATGCATTCCAACGAGTAATATGTGGTCTATGACTTCAAGGGCTCGTGGTACCCTTCTATGGCTCATTATAAAATTATGTATTCCAACGAGTAGTGGGGGCTCTATGACTTCGAGAGGTCACATTATCCTGCTATGGTCCATAATACAAAAAGGGGTCTGATGGACATTAGTATGCCTCTGGATAGTGTATACTCACTAAAAAAAAGGAGCTGATACCGTTTTGCGTAACATTCACGTGTATAGGGTTTACTCCTATACACGCAAAGATCCTAATTTAGATTCTGATCTGATATCCAATTGACTCAGGATCCTAAGATCCTGATTCAATTGGACATTTATTTCCTATACCCCATATTAGCTGGGCTTTAAGTGAGGGTAACAGCTATAATCATGGGAGGGCTTGAAATTAAAGTCTAATTTGTCTTTCGAGATTCAATACAGAATAAAAATTAAAGAACCACTTGAAACACTGTAAGCGTCATGGGTACCAGTCTATGGAAAGGGTATCAGGGGATAATTCCACCTTGCGGTTCAAAAGCTTTCAGAACACGCTGTCGCAGAGTAACAAGGTGTCATTGGACATTGAAGCTGCACTCACGGATGAGTACTATCCGTCAAATTTAAATCGTGTTAAAGAACACGAGGCCATTTACATCTCTTTTGTCCCTGTGCGAAGAGACTCTAGTGATACTATGGCAATTGGCAGATTTTGTTGAAACGTTGTATTGTGTTGGTACAGCTATGATTGCTCTTATTAAAACAGCAAATAAGGCAATTTCACGGTTGTGCTACACACATTATCCAATGAATCTATTACCAGAAGATGAGTTGGTTATTCAGAATCGAGACATTTGTTGGGTATATAAAAAGAAAATTAGCAAGGAGGATCCGAAAGCCCACGACCATGATCAATTTTTGCAAAAAATTTCATCAAGGGGAAGTAACTTCCGGGGGGTTGCGCATAAATCGTGGAATGCAAATGTTACACAGCAATACTTTCTACCGGTTTACATGCACAATTCCAAATACGATTTGAAATTCATATTATCAGCATTGGCACGATTACAGAAAGGTGATTTTGTAGATGGCGCATGGGTAGATGGTTCTTTCTCTTGTAACATCATACCGAAATCATCAGAAAAGATGGTAGTCTTGGAATTTAAATGACAAGCAATTGATAATGGTAAAGTATATTTGAATAAAATCCGTTTCCTAGATTCATGAAGTTTTTTCCCTAAATCTTTAAGTAAACTAATTCAAGTACAGAAAAATGACGATTTTGATAGTTTTCTACTCCTTAAACAGTATTTTCCAGATAAGGAACTGTATGATTTATTAACGTGTAAGGGTATATACATCTCCACCTTGAAGCTAAGGAGGAAAAATTACCACCCATCACAGAGTTTTATGATTCACTTCGCGTTCATCAATGCACCACTGGCGATTTTAAATTTGCAAAGGGTTTGGGCAAAGGGAGAGTGTAAAAATGTTTGGGATTATTTTAAAATGTACCAGGCAAGTGATGTACTGACGCTGTTGGATATTGTCTGCAACAAACGGACAAAATTAAAAAAAATTTGGTTGGATTTAGGATATTCTTTTTCCAATCCTCATCTGGTGATGGATTTAATTCCTAATGTTAGTAATGCTGAAATATGTTTGATCGCCGATGTGGATAAGCACCTGCTTGTAAAGAGATCCATGCTGGGAGGGTATGTTTTTCTCTGGGATAGTATTCTTGAAACCGACCCGACTGGACAACGCACCGGTGCAAAGTCGAACTGCATTTTTTTGCAAATGAATTCCCTTTATCTGTCAGTAATGTCTCACTTTTCGTTTCCCTGTGGGAATTATCGATGCTTGACAATCTTTCTACACCAGAGATTTTCCTAACATTCACACTGTTGAGGAGAATGACCAAAAGGATGTTTTTTTTAAATTGACGGTGAAATACCTCTGGAACTTCATGACTCGGTAAAGAACTTTGTTTTTCCGTGCCTAAATAGACCAGTGCCAAGGGAATACTTGAGTCCCTACAATTTATCTTCGGTCGAAAAAAAATTTATGTATAGGACACCTTCAAAACGAAAGCTTATTGCCCAACCTGAGCAGAAATGGAATATTGCTGTACACGACTTTATTCTGCAGTGGATGCTGGCCAACGGTTTCAATGTCAAAAAGATTCGTAGAGCCCTCCAGTGTAATCCAAAGCCTTATATGAAGACGTTTGTTAACCCTTTTGTCATTAAACGGTCTCAAGCAAAAAAAAAGGTCAAAACATCGTTCACGATCATAGACTCCAATATGGTACTTTCACATAGAAAAAAAGAGGAACGTAGTTTTAAATAAAAACATACCCGCTGGCAGCGCCATTTTGGAAATTAAAAAAACATGTTGGAGTTTTATTCCAATATGTGTAAGTCCCAATGGCTGGGGATGGGAAAATTTCAGGTGTATTGTGGAGACACCGATTCACTCCTGTTGAAAGTCAAAACAAATAATCCGTTACATGATTTGGAAAATGGAGAGTACATTCACTCCTGGATGGATTAAACAAACTTGGATGAGTCCACCTATCCGAAGCTGTCGAAACGCAAGGCCCCAAATCAGTAGCTAAAATTAAAATCCGAGATGGGAAACGACTTGGTATCCCATGGTGTTTTTCCAAAGGTGCACTGTATGGAAACGCAAAATGAGGATACTAAAAAAGTCTGCAAGGAGGTGCCGTCGCACTATGTAAGAGAAAATTTCACCATGCGTGTTTATAGGACCTGTATAGAGAATAATTTAATTCCAAGAGCCAGTGTCATGGCCATTCGCTCTTTAAGATATAAAAACTATACAGTTCGGGTTGAAAAAAAAATGCTATGTGCGCCATATTGGATAAAGTCTATGTACGCTCGGGCAGTGCGGAAGTACTACCACACGGCCACTACCTTACTTCAGATCGATTTGAATGTTAAATTAATGAAAGCAACTCGGTCTGGAGAAAACCCTATAGTTGGGGGAGGGGAGCCCTCTGTGGGGGGGGGGCGTTTTTTCACTCGCCAGTTCAGCACTGCCTTTTTTATCTAGTCATTTATATTGATATCTATTTATGTTTACATTTATATATATTTTATTCGCTGCGCAAAGCTGCAAGTTTTGAGTGTTTATTAAGTGTTTTTTACTTATTGATAGCCCACCGCGGGGGTCCTTCGATATGCTGGCCACCACAGTTTGCGGCTCAGCCGCCCCTCTGAGAGCCGTGTTCAAGTGCTTATTTCATGTTCAACTGCCATTGTAAATATATTTTATGTTGTTTTAAAATTTTGTAGTGTATTTATTTTCATTAAAGAAACAATGTGTTCTATTTCCTTCGAGTAATTATTCGACAGATTGAGGTTAGGTTTCGTTAGTTGCATTTTGAAATTGGAGGAGTATGTATCAATTTAAAACACCAGTCTGATCTTTTCTTTTTGGACCGTCCATGCTCGGCAAAACAACACTTTTAACGAAAATAATTCCAAACCGCAATAAAATGTTCTTAGAGAATCCTAAAAGTATCTATTATTGCTATAATGTTTTTGGCGTACAATCAAGCTACTAATGAACCTTATGGCTACTAATAAACCTTATGGCTACATTTTATTGGATCTGAATCAAAACACGCCCGAAGACTTGCGTGTAGCCACTGATATTTCCGATAATGAAATTACTTAATATCTACCTGTGAATAGTAAAAAAGGTCATTAGTCGCTATCATGACTTTGAAGAAGCTACACAAACATCGATATTTATTTTACCTGTTAGCCAATTAAAAACCGCGGCTTAGGAAAGCGATACTAAAACATCATATTGACAAGGAATTTATTAATCTCTTGTCGGAACTTTGTTTAAATTTAACGGAAGGTAATGTTAAACTGTCAGAGGGTGATATACAACTTACAAAGCGATATCGCTGACTTTTACACGCTCTTGCTTGCAAAAGAAAGCAAATTGTAAAAGAAAACGTCTTGTTCAAGCGGGTGTTAATTTCTTTTCATTGTTACTGCCGATAATCGCAGGACTTGTAAATTCTATTCTCCAGAAATGACTGAACCCTATAAATTGACGCCAATTGAACTTGCTCTTTCACCCAAAGACCACTTGGAAGATAATCTTAATAAATTTATTAACAATGAAATAATTGCTAATGATGAAATATTAATTTGCTTCAAAATTCCCTTCGACGTGTCAAAAAAAAACCATATCGGGAAAAACCGCTCAAAGTAAATGTCATTGATCAGCTCTCTGGAAATACTGAAAGTTTTGAAACTTTGAAAAAACCGAAAAAAGGAAATTTATTCATAAGTGTTTTAGAATTGTTGCCTCCATCCTATCATTAACAAAGTAAAAGACTCTTGACATATTTAGCTGAAAATGGAAAATTTGATGAAAAAAACATGAAGTTATAATCCAGGGCAAGAGTTACAATTTTAATTCATTTGTTATCGGATCTGATTGCAAATCGCAAAAGACTTGAATCCCTTAAGAGTCATTTATATAGATTTTTAAAGTCGTCAAATTTTCCCAAAAGTCTTGTTACCAATAAGCAAATTCTTAAGAAATTAAAAGCTTTAAGTCCATCAACAACATTAAAGGTAGAACATGATGATTTGAAATCTTTCCTGGAAAATACTAGCACACCTAGTAGAAACATTGATTTGATGAAACCGGTTGTAGCTAGACAAAAGGGAACACGTATTGATATTGTCTCATCATCACCCAGTGGTACACAAAAGAGTAGCGGTCGCTTCACACCACGTTTACGTTCAAAATGGATCAAGTTTTGAAAGGTGTTTATGAAAATAATGGCGAACTAGAATATTTAATTTCTCCCACTACACTTGCTCACGCCTCTAATTTTCAACAGATTATAGCAAAAGAGTATTTACAAAAGGAACCCAGTTATACCATTCATCGAAATCATAGGGTTCGTGGTAATCAATATCAAAAAACTAATGCCTTTTACCCTATGCATATACTACAAGTGGATCTTTTGACTCTAGATGTGATTCAAAGACGTCATAATAAACCCTACAAGTATATTTTACTCGCAACAAGTGTTTTTAAAAGTTATGCATATGCCGTTTCACTGCAGTCAAAGAGAGGCAATGAAATTGCTTAAGCCCTTGAATCCGTCTTTTAACAAGATTTATATAAAGAAATTCAAACAGACCGTGGAAGTTCATCCGCAGTGAATTTTTTAATCTGCATGTAAAAAGGGTTTTATTGAAATATAATACAATACTCTATCATAGTCATAGTCCTTTGTCTTTATAGGAATAAAGGCTGCATTAGCTGAGCGTTCGATACAAACAATTCAACTTTTAATTTCAAGATAGTGTATATTCAGAAATACAGCTGCATATATTAAAGATTTAGATAAAATTATGTTGATTATAATAAACGCTCTCATCAATTATTGTTAAATGTTAACCCTCTTGAAGTTCATAATTGAGACACTAGACATTTTCTTAAACAATATTTTAATGAAAAGGCGGGGAATAAAAAATTTAATGTTAGTGATACTCTTCGAATCAATCGCACACAAAATATTTTTGAATGAAGGGAAATAACTGGTGGAGCACCGAACCTTTTATAGTGTCAAAAGTCTTGGAAACTTATCCTATAATGTGTTGGCTTCATGATATGAAAGATGAAGATATTCTTGGTGGTTTTTATTACTATGAATTACAAAAAGTTCGAATTAGTGAAATCTATCAGATTGAAAAAGTATTAAAGACACGTACTCGTAAGAGTTAACGACAGTTGCTTGTTCGCTAGTTAGGACACAACTCTGATTTTGTTTCGTGGATACCCGCTGAAGCCGTTCATAATGTCTGAAGGTTTTTATGTGACATTCATATCCAATGTTTTCGATTGTCTCTAAGACTATTTGAATAAAATGAGCGATTTTTGGACAAAACTCTCCCCTGTCATTAAATTTGGGGGAAGGATTGAACTTTCTCTTGTAGATTGTATTCTCACAAATACATATGATATCCTAAGAAAGAATCCTAAACATGATATGAAAATTAGACCACATGATTGGCCAATCGTTAACCATCAGCACGTAATTGAAAAGATTAATTCATATGAATATCCCTTTGTCACATTATCATATAAGGAGTTTGGGAGTATGAGTGATTTATGTCATGCTATCAATAAAACAATTCATATTGTAAAAATGACGCCTTTTATTTCAACTATTCAAAAGAAGAGGCCAAAAGTAACGTTAGTTCACCCATTGACAATGAAAAGGTTATTCTCAATGAGGATTTACGCGAAGTTCTTGGTTTTAAACATTATATAATTAATGGTAAAAGTGATTGAAGTGCTAGTGGTATGAATTGTGTCTTTTTTTCAGAGTACCCAACCACCTTCTCCTCAGACAGTTATATATTTATTTACGCATCCTTTGTTGAGAGATAATGAGTCAGTACTATCAGTGCCCCCCCTCGTTCGTGTTTTTGAACAAAAAACCTCTAATGACCACTTTCACCACTACAATATAAAGCATATTCAATACATTTCAGTCAACATATTCGTATTTGGAACTATGTCAGGTAGCATTAAGAAGTGAATTGGGTGATTCTCTAGCAATAACAAAAGGTTAGGCTGTGATTACTTGTAATTTTTACCCATTCAGTAAAATGGTTAATAGAACTCCGTTATTAGTTGCCATTTTGACACTGAAGAAACTAAATGAACAACGGCATTTATTTTCCGTTTTAGGCACTTCAAAACCTCCACCAAGGAAGGCCATACTCAAACATGTCACTGAAAATCATTTCATTGATCTAATATCTGAACTTTGTTTAAATTTAACTGAGGGCAATGTACACTTGCCAGAAGGTGTTAGACAACAGACAAAGCAACATCGTTCCACTGTACGCGCCTTGGCTTGGAGAAACAAGGGAAAATTTTTTAAAAGAAAACGTCTCCTTCAAGCGGGCGGTAACTTTTTTACACTTTTACTGCCAATAATTGCAGGACTTGTAAACAGTTTTCTCTAGAGAATGGCTAAGCCCTATAAATTGACACCATTTGAACTTGTCCTCTCACCTATCGAACATTTTGAAGACAATCTAAGCAAATTCATTAATGATGAGAATATTGCTGATGACAAAAAACTGCTTTTACTTCAAGATGCATTGCGACATGTGGACAAACATAGACCTTATCGTGAGAGACCCGCCACCATCGCCGTCACAGATCCCTCTAAACAGGAAACATCTCCTCAAGATTTTGCGGTGCAATCAAAGGAGAAGGAATTGAATTCTATAGTGACAACAATTGGAAACCTATTTCCAGTGACCTATCGAGAACAGAGTAAAAGAGTATTATCGTATCTCATGTTGGAAAATGGTGGTGATGAACATCAAGTTCAAGTCGATAGCGCAGGGAAACGAATCATAATTCAGGGAAAAAGTTATAAGCTAGTTGATTTAATTTGTGATATGGTGACGATTCGTAAAGGACTTTTATCATTTGAGAATAATCTATACAACTTTCTAAATGCATCAAATTTCCCCAAAAGTCTTATTGGCAATAAGCAAATTCTAAAGAAACTAAGAGAATATAGCCCTCCAAAAACGACAACGCCAACACCATTTAAAAAAGAATAAGATTCAATCTTGGAAAATACTAGCAGCAGCAGCAGCAGCAGCAATGATTTTATAACACCTGTGGCTGCTAGTCAAAAGTCAAGACGGATTGATTCACCCTCCAGTGTGAAAAAGGGGTGTGGAATTTACACTACGTGTTTGCGTTCAAAATGGTTGAAGTTCTGAAACATGTCTATGAAAATTTTGATGAAGCGGGAAGCTTAAGTTCCCCCAAAACGCCTTATAAAGTTGCCTCTGGCAGCACATTAAAAAAAACAAAAGAGTATCTACAGAATGAACCGAGTTACACACTGCATCGGAATCGCAGGTTTCGTGGCAAGCAATATCGACAAACTAAAGCTTTCTTCCCTCTGCAAATAATGCAAACTGATCTTTTAACTCTAGACGTGATTCAACGGCGTCACAATGCACCCTACAAATATATTCTAGTGGTAATCAGTGTCTTTAGTCGCTATGCCTATGCCGTCCCATTGCAATCAAAGAGAGGTGCTGAAGTTGCTCAGACTTTAAAAAGTATTCTTGAACAGGATTGCTATAGAAAAATTCAATCGGATCGCGGTAGGGAATTTGTTAATCCACATGTGCAAAAGGTTCTATTGAAATATAATACATCACTTTATCACAGTCACAGCCCGATAAAGGCTGCATTGGCTGAACGATTGATAAGAACGATTCGACTATTAATTTCAAGATATTGTACACTGAAAAATACATCTGCTTTTATTCATGATTTAGATAAAGTCATGCGGATATACAACCATCGACCTCATCGATCTCTGTCCAATTCAAGCCCTCGGGAAGTTCATTGCAGTGAAAATACATTTGATGCTTTTCTAAAGCAATATTCCAATGGTGAAAAAGAATAAAATGTGAAGAAGAAGATATTCAATGTTGGTGATACTGTTCGAATTAATAAAACCACCAATATTTTAGAAAAGGGGAATTATTTATGGAGCAATGAACTTTTTAAAGTGTCCAAAATCCTGGACACCGAACCCACGATATATCGACTGCGAGACACTAAAGATGATGAGATTCTCGCGGTTTTTATGAATATGAACTGCAAAAAGTTAGAAACACTAGCGAAATTTATCACATTGAAAAGATATTAAAGAGTCGTACTCGTAGGGGCAAGAGACAGTTGCTTGTTCGCTGGCTAGGATACAACTCTGATTTTTATTCTTGGGTCAGTGCTGAAGATATTAACAATGCCCTATGATTTCTATGTGACTTTCATGTCCAATTTTTCTGATCCTCTCTACAATGACTTGAATAGAACAAGTGATTTTTGGACGAAACTCTCTCCCACCCTCAAATTCGACGACAATGGAAAGTATGAAGTGGCTCTTGTCGACTGTATTCTCAAAAATGCCTACGACATCCTGAGAAAAGATCGAAAATACGAAATAAAAATTAGACCCTATGATTGGCCGCCACCACCCTCAGGTGGTCAAGAGCAAATTCAAAAGATCAATTGGATGGATTATCCATATATTGAATTACCCTACGAGGAACTCAACTGTATGAATGATTTATGTCGTTCTATTAATAAAAGAATTTCCGCTCGTGAAAAAGGAGCTTTTCATTTCAACTATTCAAAGGAGGAGGGCAAGATCTACATTAGTTCACCTATTGCCAATGAAAAGATTATTGTCAATGATAATATAAAGGATGTTCTTGGCTTTAAGCTCAATATAAACAACGGTAAAATTGCCGGAAACACTAGTTTCATTTTTGCTGACTACCCACCTGCCTTCACCACGGACACATGTATATTTCTCTACGCTTCATTTGTGGAAACATCCCGGGTTGGCAATTTGAATGTTCCCCTCCTACGGGTTCTTGAACGAAAAACCAATCAAGAAAATATTCACCACTACAATATAAAGCATCTTCAGTATATTCCCATAAGCACTTCCTATTTGAATCTCAGTCAGTTAACACTAAGAACTGAATTAGGTGATCCTCTAGCAATTTCAAAGGGTTTGGCTGTGATTACATGCCATTTTCGTCCCATCGTTCAACAACAACAAGATGTCTAATAATAGAAAAGTGGTATTCATTTGTCCTGATATTGACTGCTATGTTAATACTCTTGACCCAAGACAACAGGGCAGTGGAATGGACTATTACAAAGGGCACTCGACAATGTCTGGCTATGGTCTTGGCAGTTGGTTTGCTAAGCTGTTTCGCTCTGCACTACCTTTGGATAGAAAATATATTGTACCGGCTGCGACAGATTTAGCATCCTCTAAACTATATGATTAGGGCTCTGGCAAGGATTTTAAAAAAAAGTGCTACGGATAATCTTAGGTCCAGTGCACGAACCCTTGGCGAGCGATTAAAAAAAATGGAAAAGGTTTAAAAGGGTCGAGAAACAATACATCACTCATTGGTCTCTACTCAGGTGAGAAACGAAAGACATCACCCCTGTCAAAGAAAAGAAGGAGAAAGCCGACACGGACTGTAAATAGAAGAAGAAGCCCCAGGAAGAGAATTGTTAGATAGAAACTAGATTTCTTTTCCTAAGATGTCCTACCTACCGCAATAAGGATTCACAACATTCACTCACCTCATCATCGAATCTATTCTATGCAAAAAAGGACGATGGGAGTGTAAAATATGGATACTATGAGTTACTTAATCCTCAACAACGCTTCTCTGATAATATCCACTTTAAACTTTATTTTAAGGAATACTAATTTATGGACATGTCTTTAAAACTTATAGATTTACAAATGAAAGTCCGGAAATCTGATAATACATTGCCAATTCTTGCCGATGGAATATCCTATGAAAATTGTATATTACATAATTTATTTCGTCAAATCAGTGTCTACATCAATGGCACGCTGGTGAGCACAAGCAACAATCTCTCAAATTATACAAGCTATATACAATTCATGCTGATGACACCCAAGTCATACAAAGAATTAAGAGGCACCTCCAATGGATATGAATACATTACTAATACTGATAGTAAAGATGCACTTAAAAATGCTACAACTAGTGAATTGCATCTAGTTGGAAAAATATATCATGAAATATTTAATATACCCCAATGGCTACCATCCAATGTTAAACTGGATATAAAATTAACGCTTGCACCATCCAATTACATATTGAGAAAGGAACTTGCTGCCAATCCTGATGTAAGTCTCTCCCTCACCTCGGCAATACTTCATGTTCGGAAACACCAAGTTATGAGTTCTGTTGCTTTTGTAGTGAAAAAACTATGACCCAGTAAAAATAATTTTAAACTACTGGTTCCTCATACAATCATCAATCCATTACGTATTGTCGAGGGCTCACGTAGCTTCACCCATTTATCTCTTACAGTGAGTAAAATTTTATCAAAGCTCACATTGACATTTGTAAAAAGCGCCAATGCAATAGGATCGTGGACTGGATGCCCACATAAATTCGAAATGTTTGGACTTTCATCTCTTGTGTGCAAAGTAAACGGCATCCCACTCTACAATCTATCTTTTGATAAATCCTATAGAACATTGTTTGAGTTGACCATGCAAACCCTAGATCATGATTCGCAAGTATTTGAAAATGGAATAACCGAAGAAATGTTTGCTAAAACACATGGTATCATTGTACTAGATTTGTCTGGCACTCAGGATATGAGTATAGTACGTACGGGGAGTGTGCGTTTAGATTGTACATTTGCCGACTCATTGGCTGAGAGTATTGCACTAATCTCACTAAATCGATATAAAATCTATTGGGAAATCACTCCCGAAGGTAGTGTTCTACTAGACTTGGCACCATGAACACCAGTCAAATAATCAATGTATTAAATATGGATCCCTACATGTCCCAGTACAAATCCTATTGTCTGCCCTTGGACTTTCTTGGAAAATTCAAAGTGCCCACAATACCTTAATTATTGTTAGTCGCAGTCCGTTGACTGTGCTGACAGGTCATTGGCTGTGCATCTTTCAAACAATGAAGAAGACTGAATATTCTTATCCTCTTGGCCTACCCTATACATTCTACACATCACACATCAGCAACTATATTGAGAACAGTGGGAAAAATATTGTTCATAATCGGAAGAGAGTATAGGATCATACAACTAAAGGCTATGGTTTTCATGAACAACTATAATTTGTGTTCAGACGTCGTGGCTATACTTACAACCAGTTTCTTAACAACTATGTAAACAATCCATACCTGAACGACTTTCTAGTGGAAAACATCCTATCAGACCTGTACAATATTGATTTCAGTGCCTTAAGAGTAGAGTGCTTAAAAAATGTTTGTGAATTTGTGTATTAATAAAATGTATATATACAACAATGTCTTTAAATCTTCACTTTAGATTTCTTCTTCTTCGGTGTATAGGCAACTGTCGTGAACCACTAATGCTGGTAATTCATTTGGATTCACTGTATATTGATCTTGATTGACTGCAAAGTCAGGGTCACATTTCTACAGTATAATGTAACTTCACTCTTGTCATATCTCTTTGTTTAGTCAATGATACT
Source organism: Artemia sp. Qi Xiang Cuo (assembly GCF_049724085.1). Lineage (NCBI taxonomy): Eukaryota > Metazoa > Arthropoda > Branchiopoda > Anostraca > Artemiidae > Artemia > Artemia sp. Qi Xiang Cuo. Next base: position 56,174,506 of record NC_142806.1, on the reverse strand, counting down.
ATTTGCATTCATATTATGAAATTCATGAGTTTCAAACTGTCTATTTGAAGCAATATCATATGCAGTGTTTTCTAATGGCTAATCACATTCAGTAACTGCCAAATAAAAATCAGTAGTTTTATAGTCATAATAGGTAGTGTTGTAACAACGATGACGTATAAAATAAATTGTCTTGTTACCCAAACAGTTGAATCGTAGACCAGATTCTTCCACCCAGAATAATTTAAATTCACGACGATACCAATCTCGTAGAAATAAACTAAAATCACGTTTGGGATTCTTTCCAATCATAGCGGGGTAAGTATTCTCCCACTGATCACATTTGTCATAGTGACAATTGGAGCACAGATGTCCTCAAGGGTGAGAGTCACAAATCTCTTCAAGACATGAATTACATCCTTTAAGTTGTACTGCATAGCCTCTATGTAATTTACAAGGATTACATAATTTACACTTTTCACTTTAGTCATCAATAATTGTACAATTCTCACATTGAGTCCAACTGCCAAGAGTGTACATGCATAGTGGACATGTATAGAACATATTTTTTTGGTTTCCGATGTCAACTCTCTCTCACAGCTAAAACGAAACTGATCATCCTCGCTCGATAAATTCAGGGTGGAGGAATGGGAGAGGAGTAATTCTGTGACGTCATCTCTTTCGAATGGTGGGGGAGCCATCTACATTGAATTTATGTCAATGTTTTCAAAAGTAAATCCACGATATTATTCTGCTTTGTTCCAATTAATATATCAATAAATTGGGTATAAGCATTTGAGTCACATCGACAAAGCTTCATACAATAGTCCAATGGGGGAGAATCAGTCCTCATTATATTGTCAACTGTTCCCCGAGAGAATATCCTGCGTTGAAGAGATTTAAATCCACGACGATACCAATCTCGTAGAAATAAACTAAAATCTCGATTGGGATTCTTTCCAATCATGCCGGGGTAAGTTTTCCTCCACTGATCACATTTGTCTTAGTGACAATTGGAGCACAGATGTTCTCTAGGGTGAGAGTCACAAATCTCTTCAAGACATGAATTATATCCTTTAATTTTTACTGCATAACCTCTATGTAATTTACAAGGATTACATAACTTACACTTTCCATTTTAGTCATCAATAATTGTACAATTCTCAGATTGAGTCCAACTGCCAAGAGTGTATATGCTTAGCGGACACGTATAGAACATTTTTTTTTTGGTTTCTGATGTCAACTCTCTCTCACAGCTAAAACAAAACTGATCATCCTCGCTCGATAAATTAAGAGTGGTGGACTGGGAGAGGAGTAATTCTTTGACGTCACCTCTTTCAAATGGTGGGGGAGCCATCTAGAATGAATTTATGGCAATGTTTTCAAAATCATATCCATGATATTATTCTGCTTTTTTCCAATTAATATATCAACAAATTGAGTATAAGTATTTGAGTCACATCGACAAAGCTTCATACAATAGTCCAATGGGGGAGAATCAGTCCCCATTATATTGTCAAGTGTTCCCCGAGAGAATTTTCTGCGTTGAAGAGATAACTCGAGAAAATCATCATTCAAAATCAATTGTTTTTCCATAAACACCAGATTCGATCTAATTCTCTCTTTCTCGAATTTATTCATTTTTCAATCCTATCACTCTGACTGCTGACTCTATACTGACCATGATTAGTTAGCCTAACATTCTAACAACAAAAATAAAGGGGACATTTTCGATTTCGAAACAATTTTATTGGATAATTACAACAATAATGCTAAGCATGTACAGTAAGCGATACAGTTTATTGTCTTCGATATGTTTCACTAATGCACTTAAAGCACATTGAAGTCTATTCACATGTGCTATATCATCTTTTGCTGTGAAAAATAAATGATCCTCCAATTTAAATTTGCTCAAGGATATCACATATCTTGCATATACTTCATACTATTCCAGACGAAGCCGCGATCCTCTCGTGATTTCCACCGCAATTTTTGGTGCTCTTTTATTATTGCTATCAACTCCACTATCAACTTCTAATAGGGTAAACATTCCCTATTATCATCAGCACAAATATATCCAAATGAGTAAAGTCAAACTGTTCTCACTCCTTTAAATTCAATTCACAGACTAATAAAAACTATAGCAAAAATCCTTTCCTTATATTCTCTGCAATCCTCTCCCGCTAATATTTAACCAGCCCTCTGATTGGTTTAGAAGGAAACACGTGATACTGTCTCCCGTTATCGGATCAATACATTCTCCCCAGCGATTATGTAATCAATTTCATAGAAATGCTCTCCCCTTCGATTACGCAATCAATTTCTCGGAAATTTAGTTCCCCTTCGATTACACAATCAATTTCTCAGAAATTCACTTGTCCTAGTCGATTACACAATCAATTTATCAGAAATCCTCTCCCCTGCGATTACGCAATCAATTTCTCGGAAATTTAGTTTTCCCGTTAAAACGCATGTGCAAACTTCACTCCGGAGACAATAAACTTGGAAACAACAAATAAATCGACCTTGAAAAAAGGGGTCATTGAACCCATTAGACACGATCGATAATCCTTGAATAAACTATATCCCGTCAGCGTTATACTAAATTGTAGATGGCAGCAGTGGTGTGGGATGGGATCAATATGGGCCTTTCTACTCTTTGCTGAACAAAATTGATATCAAAATTTTGATAGGACAATTTTGTGAAAAAGGAGCGTGGGAGGCAGGATAGTTGCCCTCAAATCTTTTTGGTCACATAAAATGGACACTAGAACTTTTAATTCCCATTCAAAAGAGCCGTTTCACGATGAAATGAATGAGGTTTTAGTAGTTTTGCGAGTTTTGTCACAATTAAAAAAAGTTTCGAAGAATAGGAAGATAAGTCTGCAAATCAAGATTAGAATATTGGAAGCTGCAGTGATGACAGTGATCAAATATAGCTCTGAAGCATGGGTGCTCCGAAATGAAGATTTGCTAGATATTTTCCAGAGAAATTGCCGACGGTTTGTTGTGGGTTTCCGGCTGACTGACCGTATTTAGAACAGTAGGCTGTACGAAAAATGTAGTTCAATCCCGCTTTCTAGGGCTATCATGAAAAAAAAGGTTGAGAAAGGTGATATTGAAAGGAAAAGATTGACTTTTCAGCCAACCGTCTATTGCTAAACGGAAAGCAGGTCTTCCTTGTCTGGGGTTGGAGGATGTCTTAAAGAACGATTTGAAGGAAATGAGAACTTCCTGGGAGGGTGTAAAGAGGGAGGCTTTGAATAGACTGGGATTGAGGAGGAGTGTGCATAGCTGTTTTGGCCTCAGGTGACTTAGCGCTGCGGTGAGTTGTCAGTAGTAGTAGTAGTATTCTCCCGATGTTCTAGGACTATTAGTTCGATGTGATCACCCCTGGAAAAAAAACCGCATCCGTGATCTTTCTTCTGGCAAAAAATACAAAATTTGACATTGTTGCAGATGGAAGCTTGAAACTTTTGCAGTAGGATTATCAGATAAGCTGAATCTGGTGGTGTAATTTTCATTAAGATTCTTTTGAATTTTAGGGGCGTTTCCCCTTTTTTTGATAATTTGACAAATGTTCTCAGGCTCGTAGCTTTCGATGGGTATTACTAAACCTAATGAATCATATATATTTAGAATCATCATAATAAGCCGTTTCGTTTTGTGCATAAACATCAATATAAATGTTGAACAATCACTTTACTTTTATTTGGTCTTTCACCAAGTTTAGATATTATGAGGGTGTTTTTCTTGTTGTTATTGTGTTTGCGTGCTGTCAAATAAAAACCACGCTAATTATCAATTTTAATGATATGAAAAAGACGTTCAAACTGCTTGGAGGTCTTGAGAGGAAGATAAAGGGTTAGGCGGCCCCTCTTTTATTGGTAAACCTTGATTAGCCTTGACGACATCCTCTTTATATTGTATTGTTGTTTTTCTATGTTATAACAAACACAAACACACTGCTTGAAATACAAATTATTTTCATCCGAATGCTATTGGCACTGTTTCCTTTCGAAGGCATAGTGGGTGGTACTCTCACTCCTCTTTGCGGTAGCTTTTGTTTTTGTCAGCCTGACTTGAAATTTCCGTTTCAGTTTCTATGCCTTTTAGGTTTCAATCATCATTTGATACGAGTTTGTGTTTGTTATAAGCTTGAATTGTTATATCACTTTATTTCTGCTCGTCTTCAGTCTTAATTAAATAGTAAAAAAAGAAGTTTTTTTTTAACTGAAAGTAAGGAGAAACATTAGAACGAACATAAACTATTCCGTATGTGAAAGGGGCTGTCCCCTCCTCAACGCCCTGCTCTTTACGCTATAGATTGCCTCTTGGTCCAAACTCTGTTTTTTTAAGTAATAAAAAACTTTAGCGTAATGAGCGTATCTTTGAGGAGGGGACAGCCCCTTTCATATATGGAATAATTTCTGTTCGTTTTAAGTTTTAATGTCGCACCTTACTTTCGGTTAAAAAAACTTGTTTTTTTTATTTAATTTCTGAACGTTTTTCAACTAATGCAGATTTGAATGTGAAATTTCAGCGTATAAAACCAAAACTATTAATTATGTGCATGAGGGGGCTGTCCCCACATACAATAACAGGGAATAGGGCTTCCCCCTCCGTGTAAAATCATTCCCCTAACGGAAGATCACTCCGTGTATTGCTTTCCTCATAAAATACCCCCCCCTCCCCAACGGAAAATTTCTCCCAGACAATTCCATTCTAGCCGAAAATTACCACTGGAAAATTTCTTGCAAACAATTCCGGCTGAAAAGTTTGTCTTAGCCCACTTCTATTTGAAAAGGAGTTTAATTTGTGGTTGTTTTTAAAATCATGCCAGAAATCCTCCATCTGTGGAAAATTCTTCACACAAATACTCCTCGCTCCCTAGTAAAAAGGTGGTCCCTCAGGATATTCGATCTGGAGAACTTATCGTATGGAAAACTTCTCCATGGAAAATTTCTCCAGTGGTATATTCCCCAACCCACGGAAAGATACTCTAGACAATTTGAAACAGGCAAAAATTTCACCCGGACAATTCCCCTTAACTTCTTCACATGTAAAATTGAGTCGGTAACAGAGAGTAAGACAATAAAATGAATTTCGTATAGCAACTTTGGCAAACTCCTCCAGTTTAAAATTTCACTTGGAAAGTTCACCCCCAGGAACTTCCTCCCAACTGAAAACTGTACCCGTAGAAAATCCCTCCAGCAGAAAATTCTTCCCCCCCTCCCCGGAAAATGTCCATATAATTCCCAATAAGAAATACTGTACGTAAACAATGGGCAAATTTTCCTGACTTACAAATCTTTCACCAGGGGCTGTGGGGGATCATATTATCCTCAAAGACATAGTTATTTGGCTTATAAACTATGTTGAACAAAATGGTCATCTCAAAATTTTGATCGGATGACTTTTATGAAAAAAGGTGGGTGTAAAGGGGGGGCAGTTGCCCTCCAACCATTTTGGTCACTTAAAAAGAGCACTAGTTCTTTTAAATTCCGTCCGAATGAGTTTCTTCTCAATATTCTAGGACTATTGGTTCAATGCGATCACACCTGGAGAAAAAAGCAAAACAAAAACAAATAAACACGCATCTGTGATCTTTCTTCTCGCAAAAATACAAAATTTCCCATTTTTGCAGATGGAAGATTGAAACTTCTTCATCAGGATTCTCGGATACACTGAATCGGATGATTTTATTTTCATTAAGATTCCTTGATTTTTATGGTATGTTTCTCCTCTTTTTCGAAAATCAGGCAAATTTTCTCAGGCTCGAAAGTTTTTATGCGTAACACTAAACTTAATGAGTTTTATATATTCAGAATCAACATAATAAACCGATTCCTTTTATATATCTATTGATATAAAAATTCCGTTTTTTACAGTTTCGGTTACTATTGAGCCGCATCGCTCCTTCCTTGCAATTCGTCACCCCGAACTGTTTGATATAGCCCTTTTCTTTTCTTTAGACCAACTGTTATCGGATTCTTTTTCAAAATTAATTAAATACAAAATCCTAAATTGATGATTTCAATGAGTTAATATAACTATATTTTAAACAATCCATTTGGTTTAATGGACGAAGTTTGGTTAATGATAATGAAATAAAACAAAATAGGATAAAAACAAAATAGTTTAGAAACAAATTTCGGCTATATATTTGCACATCAGCTTGGTGGGGGTAAAGCATAGCATATATTAGATAGATAACCTAACCTAACCAAGGTACCTTTTTTGCCCCTTCAACCCCAAAAAGGTAAGATTTAAATATCTTAATCGGAGTGAGAAACCACTGTTTGCAATGCTTGGCATAGGAATTCTGCGTCGAAAGAGCCTGCCTGACTAGTTTCTTTTATCATGTTCGCTCTAAATTATCTTGTGCGTTTTACAGCTAATAGAACAGTATCGATATGAATTCCTATAGCCTACAGTGTTTATGGTGGTGTTTTTTTTTCGATATTATGAGAAATAGAAACATTCAGCTCGAAAAAAGGATTATTTTCGGAAATTTTCCAAAATTTTTGTTTGAGAAGGACTGAAATTTCCATATTTCCATATTTACTTGTACTAGCAGTAGTTTCTATTCCTTTCAAGTCTCATTTATCGTTTGATACTAGTTTGTGTTCGTTTCAAGTTTGATTAATTTGATTTTTTGCTTTAGTTCTGCTCGTCTTCAGTCTCCAATCATTTTATCAATACTAAAACACTATTACAAACGTAAAAAAAGTTATTCAGATCAAGAAGCTTCGCTTGTTTTGGGCCATACAACACAATAATACAGCACTAAAAGAACCACACATAATACCCTAAATCAACAATACATATGGAATAAAGATGAAGGAGACTAAACACTAGCATACAGTAAAAAATGGTAATAATTATAATAATAGCAATAAGTAGAAACCAAGAAAGTAGACAAACAGGAAAGACTGCTGTAGATGATCGTTTGGGTAAAATAAGTCTGCAAGAAGAACAACCACGTTAAAAAGAAGAGTTCCTACCTGAGCCTATCCGTGAAAAAAACGTCTGCAGAGGCAGTTGAAGTGTACCTAGAAAAGCAGAATGCGCTCAATAAAGATTACCTTTACCCACAATACGATCCAGAGAAACTATTCCAGCATCATTATAAAGGTCAGAGGAAGGGTAAAGCCGAGGAAGAAGAATAGTAACCTTCACTGCCCTATTTTGGGCTCTGAAGTGAGCAGAGAAGAGACTTATTAGTACTATCCCAGATAGATCAGCAATGAGAAAGGTAAGGAAAAATAAAAGCATAATAAAGAGAAAGCATAACATTTGGGGGAAGAAATGAGTTAACCCGGTGATACATTGAACACTGGCGGAGGATGAGGGAACGGGTGTGAGTTATATGGGGCTAGAAAGAAAGAAAAACAGTCAAGATACACACCAAAAAATTTCATCATAGTAGCTTGTGGTATAATATCATTTCCATTAGTCAGGGTGATTGGCTCCTATACGAGTCTTATCCGATAATGGGTCCTGAAATTAACTATGGCACTTTTCCGGCTATTGAGAGCCATGCCGTTTGACTAGTACCAATCCTTCACTTTGTCAAGAAGACCTTGAGCTATGGAAGTGGCAGATTGCAAGTCCACTGCAGCAATGAAAAAGTTACTGTCATCAGCAAAAAAAAAACAAAAAAACAAAAACAAAAAAAAACAGGGTGAACAATGGGATGAAGACCATCAGCAAGATCATTAATCTAAATTAAAAACATAAGTAGTCCAAGCACAGAACCCTGTGGGACACACTTCAATATAGGCAAAGTAAAGGAAGAAGTACCATTAACCGAAACATACTGAGATCTCCCTGAGAGAAAAGACTTTAACCATTCTAGTAAGACTCCATGCACTCCAAATAAAGATAGTTTAGACAAAAGAACAGAGTGGGTCAACCATATCAAAGGCTTTTGAAAAGTCAAGAAATAGACTCAAAACATACAAGCCCTTGTCCAGATTAACACGCACAAAACCTGTTACATCTGAAAGTGCATGCGAGGTAGAGAAAGTGGGACGAAAGCCATACTGATGGTTAGTTATGAGAGTGTTTCCTTCAGTCGTATCAGTACTAAATACAAATAAAGAGAGTCTACGATACACTACTTTTTCAAAACCTTAGAGATGACGGGGAAAAGAGAAATAGGTTTATAGTTTCAAATTAAATAAAAAAAACAAGTTTTTTTTAACTGGAAGTAAGGAACGACATTAAAACTTAAAACGAACAGAAATTATTCCGTATATAAAAGGGGCTGCCCCCTCCTCAATGCCTCGCTCTTTACACTAAAGTTTTTTATTGTTTTAAAAAATATAGTCGTGAGAAAGAGTCAAACTTTAGCGTAAAGAGCAAGGCGTTGAGGAGGGTACAGCCCCTTTCATATACGGAATAATATCTGTTCGTTTAAAGTTTTAATGTCGCTCCTTACTTTCAGTAAAAAAAAACGTGTTTTTTTTATTTAGTTTCTAAACGTTTTTAAATTAAGGCAGGTTTTGATGTTGGTTCACCAACATCAAATATGAATAATTAATACGAAATTTGCATATTAATTGAACTTTTTTTTGGCTAAATGGCTTTCTGGAAAGTTGTTTAATATTGTTTACCAACATTCTTATTAGTGATAAATATACGTAACTTAAGAATTAACTTACGTAACGAACTTCTATATTCGTATATTTTAATTATGTATATTAGAGGGGTTCGCCCCCCTAGTCAATACCTAGCTCTTTACTCTAAAGTTCGAATTTTGTTCCAGTTCTTTAAAAATAACCACTTAAGCACAAAGGTAGCTAATTAGAATAAATAGCTCTTATGAAAGTGCTAAAAACAAAATTAACGTAAAGAGCGAGGTATTGACCAGGGTGCGAAGCCAATCATATACGTTACAATTTCTGTTCGTTTAAGTTTTGATGTTCATCCTTATGTTCAGTTGAAAAACTTGTTTTTCTTATTTAATTTCTGATTTATTTTTTTAAATAATGCTAAAAAATCCGGTGCCCCCTTCATAGCAATATCCCTTTCCCCCTGAAAACTTTCTCCGAGGAAATATCCTCCCATGAAACTCCCATGATGTGATTAGAGTCAAACTGACAAATGTTTTTAAGAGCATTATTACACAAACCAAAACAGTCAACTAAACGGCTACATGGAAGCTGAGAAATAATACTATAAATTTCAATGTCACTGCATGGGGAAAGGAAAAATGACTTTTCTGCTGTTGGAAAACTACTTACTCTACTATGTGGCGGAAGCGGAACCGAAGGAAGAATGGTGAAATACGAATTGAAGGTGCTTACTTTAGGATTTTCATCCACAATGGATCCATCAGCTTTCCTGTAATGACATTAGGGGGAATGTTTGAGTTTCTTGCGGGAAAGAGCTTCATTAACTACAGTACAAACGTTTCGCAAGTACCCTTACACTCATAAATTCGACGCTAAAAATAGAGCTTTTTGGCTGCAGGTACTAAAGAAGTAAGTAAATTTTTAAAATGTTTATCATAGGCAGCGCAATTGCGCTGCCTAAGTAAAGAACGACGTTGGCACATTGTATAATTTTTTTTAGACCAGGGCACTTCGTATCGAAGGAGTTGTCGTAGAATCTTCGAAAAGGGCTTATTTGATTGGAAATTGCAGTAGCTAGTGCCCTTTTTTATAGTCGAAGGTGATGGGAAGGCAACTAATAGCCCTTCTACGCCCACCATTTCCCCAAACACGTCCAATCAAAATTTGGAGATAGCCATTTTATTCTGCGTAGTTGATTTTCAGATAGAAATTATTTTTTTGAGGAGGACACTGCCCAACAGCCCTTGGGGCAAGAGTTGTAAGTTATACCCTGGGGGCATATGATTTTTATAAAAGGCGTTGCCGTAGAAACTTTAAAAAAGGATCATTCGATTGGAAATTCAAAGGGCTTGTGCCTATTTTAATATTCGAAAGTGATTCGAAAGAGAGGGCAACCAAACTCCCTTTCACGCCCACCATTTTACCAAACAAATCCAATCAAAATTTTGAGATAGCCATTGTTTTCAACGTAGTTCAAAGTTATAGATATTATGTCTTTGAGGAGGATTAACAACCCCCCCCTCCCTCCGCCCCCCCCCCCCCCAACACACACACACACTTTCAAGCAAGGGTTGTAAGTTATGCCCTGGGAGCATATAGCGTTTTTATAGAGTGTTGTAATAAAAACTTCGAAAACTTCGAAGGGTTAGTGCCCTTTGTAATAGTCAAAGTGATCTGAGGAAAACTAAAACCCCTCCCACACCCACCATTTCCCCAAAAAAATCCAATAAAAATATTGCGATAGCTATTTTGTTCAACGTAGTTGAAGAGTCCGGAAATTATATCTTTGAGGATGACACTCACCCCATAGCTCTCAGCGCAAGGGTTTTAAGTTATGCCCTGGGGGTATATAAGGTTTTATAGAAAGCGTTACTGTAGAAACTTCAAAAAGGGCTCATTCGATTGGAAATTGATAGCGCTAGTGCCCTATTTAATAGTCGCAAGTGATTGGAGGGCAACAAACGTCCCACTCAAGCCTACCATTTTCCCAAACACATCCAATCAATAGTTTTAGATAGATATTTTGTTCAACGTATTTGAAAGTTCTGGAAATTAGGTCTTTGCCAGTGTTGTCGTAGAAACTTCAAAAATGACTTATGCAATTGGGAATTGAGAGAGCTAGTGCCCTTGTTAATAGTCAAATGCGATCGGAGGGCGAATGCCCCTCCCCCATACTTATCATATACCCCAAACACTTATGATTAACATTTTTAAATAGCAATTTTGTTGAACGTAGTTGAAGGGTCCGGAAATTATATACTTGAGTATGACAATCCTCAACAGCCCTCAGGGCTAAGGTTGCAATTTATGCCCTGGGGGCATATAATGTCATATAGAAAGTGTTGTTGTAAAAACTTCAAAAGGGACTCTTTCGATTGGAAATTGAGAGGGATATTGCCCTTTTCAACAGTCGTAAGTAAAACCCTATGCTTTCTAAAAGCCAGAATATAATTTGTACTTTACTGAAAAAAAATATTTCAAATGTTTTAACTTATAACTTTAAGAAAACAAAAATTAATTAATATTTTAAGTAATAAATATCAGCATATGTATATTAAACTGACGCTGCATATTTTTTTTCAGTAAATTGTTTTTCAATTTTTCAGTAAAGTACAAATTATATTCTGGATTTTAGAAAGCATAGGGTTTAGAATCTTCCTCATATTAATATCTGCTCGTTTTGAGTTTGACTTATTTTAATTTCTGTTTGTTTTGGGTTTCATTCATTTATTGATACTGATTTGTGGTATGTGTATAATTCGTAGATTTGATTCTATTTTTGTTCATTTTTGGTTTAATAGAGTTCTTTACTTTTTTTTTGAAAAACTTATTTTGTGTCAAACTTTTTTTTGTAAAAAAAAGTTTTTTTTTATTAATAATTCAAAAGATCATCCTATATCTTACTTTTACATTCAGCCTTGAACAGACACGCCTTCATATGTATAGCATTGATCAGACCTATAGACATCCATGGGCATTTCAGTGTAGAATGACTTAACCTATTCCTAATAGGAAAATGCTTATCCAACAAAGCTCCCATACGACACAAAAATAAACTCGTTTCACATTTAACATCATTAGCTTCAAGAACACTAGACCAATCCTTATTCTGAAGACTATGAAATAGATTAGAAATTTCCTTATCTCTAAAAGCTCTAAAGGAAGACTCGTCTTGCTCATCTACAGTAATCTCAGTTTAGGCACAAAAAGTGATAGATAAATAGGGAAGTGATCAGACAGATCAGTGAAAACAAGACCAGAAGTAAATTTCAATTTAGGAGATTAAGGAATGAAAATATTATCTATTAAAGTGGCAGAATTTCTTGTAGGATCAACACGAGAAGGGAAAAAAATAGAAGGAAGTAGCCCAGAAGAAGAAAGCACATCAAAGAGATGGTCACATTCATCACTTGATCCAACATTTAACATATTAGAATTAACATCTCCCAAAACACAAATACGTTTTTAGAAAAAGTCCTCACACCAGCTGATCAAGCAAATCGCAGAACAGATGTGTTGGAAAAGGAGGGGGCTTACAGAACAAACAAATAGTATTACATGCAAACTAGCTTTTCACATCAATTACAAGAGAATAAATTGTCCTACTATTAGACACTACTGACGTAAACATGGATTCAAGGTCAGACCGTCTACTAAATTTAATTTTAGATTTTATAAATAAAGAAATACCCCCTGAGCACTTTGTTACCATTCTAGGGACATCCCATATCCCTCTAGAGACTATCCCACTTATCTCTTATCCCACGCAGATTAAAAAAAATGCATTAAAGCAACTATTCAAAGAGAGTGAGGGCATAATTTTATTGCAATAATTTATAGTAGTGTGATAATTGCAACTAGAACTAACCATAGATTCAAGAAGAGGGCCAAATGTGTGTGCCTCTTGTTTACCAGCACTACTTGGTTGTTCAAAGATAACTGAATTGAGGATAGAACAATTCAAACGAAAAGAGAAATCATCCGGATTTATCACACATAACAAATGCATTCAATATCTTTACAAATAAATACAATATCCATACAAGCAGACTGAAATAACAAAAGGTGGATTGCAACTATAAAGGCGAAACATATAGGAAACAAAAGGAAAAAAATAATCTGCAAAAACAAAGAACAATAACAAACTAAAAAGTTCAAGGAAAAAAAAAATAAACAAGTACAAGTGCAAAGGCAAAAAAAAAATAAAATAAAGACAAAGGCAACACAACAAAGAAGCTGCCAGAGGAGAGAGTTATCAATGGTTAATGCAATCCACATAAATGAATAATGTAAAACAACATAAATAAAAGCATCAGAAAAACCTTTAAATCATAAATAAAGTTACAAAACAGAGCTAAAAGGAATAAAAAAAACCGTTTATATCAGTCCTGGGAGGGGCTGTACTTGACTGATGGAGATCATCAACTTGAGATGCCTCTTTAACAGTAATCACATTACCATAAGAAAGCCTGGTGAGTATTTGTCCTCCACTAGACCATGTAGACCTCTTTCAAAGCTTTTATTTAATATAATTGAGTAGCTGAAGTCTAGGCTTTGTGAGTGACTCAGAAATAAACACACCACTACCTTGTAAACTTTTCTTTTCTCTAAGAATAAGCTGCTGAGTTCTTGGACTAAAAAATTCCACAACAAGTGGGCAAGATTTAAGGCCTGAGCCTTGTTTTCCAATCCTTCTAACAGAAACTGTGTCATTCTTACTCACAGGAATGCCAGGAAATCTAGTTCTGCAAAATCCAAGGAATTTGCTTTCAGAAGTTTCTGTATAAGTGTCTTCTTTGAAGCCAAAAATTTTAATTCAGCTGACTTAACATTTTCATTTGGTCAAACTGATCACTCAGAAGATCAACGTTTGATTGAATTGGTTTCAGAGATTTTTGCAGCTCTGACTAACCGGAGTCAAGCAAATGAAGAAATGATTAAAGCTTTGACACCCTCAAGTCATATTGTTTAAGTGATTTTTCAACAGGCCCATCAAAATCCCTTTTCAGACTATTGTATAACTCTTGATCAATGATTTCCATCTTGTCAGCATCAAAAGCAGCAGGTATATAACTAGAGGCAAGTTTTTTAGCAAAAGCCTCAACCAAAGAACCAACCTCAGTAGGCAGTGCTTCACTCACAACTTCTGCCATAGTAGATTTAAGGGTTCGCTTATTCAGTGAATGTGCAATTAGCTTCTACTTCTTCATTAGGGTGTTAATATGGGAAGTGAGCATAGCAGTCTGCTCATTAATCGATTCAGCTCCACTGTAATGGATGGAGCAGTCTGATCTCATCTCTTTGGTACTAGGAGGTTTTTAGCTCTATTTTGAGTTATCACCCATGATGTAGGCTAAAGTGAACTCCAATTAAACTTGGCTAATCAAGCTATAAGCCAACAAAGCAGCAAAAGACAAGGGATCTTCTGACTGACACAAGCAATTGTTAGAAGGGTCTTATTACAGCTAAGCAGAGGTGTAGGCATCAAGCAGAAAAATAAAAAAGCTGTGCCTGGGGAGTCTCCAATTGCACCCTTGGAGTTGGGGCTGCTAAGCTTGCCTGCGTTTTCCACTGGACTTTTAGGCAGGCTAAACCTGTTCTTCAGACAAAGTCAATTAAATGAGAAGGCTAATGATATCATATATTACACTTAAATAAACAATATGAATTCAACTGTGCTTCTTAATTTTTTTCTTTGAACCAACTACTTTTCTTTGACCCAACTTTTTTCTATCTGTTTTCAGAATAATCTAAATAAAAAAAAAATCCTAAATTGCTGATCTACACGAGGTAATATTGTTATATTCCAAAAAATCAATCTAGATTCATGGGCTGGTGTGCCATAAAGTTCCATATTTACTTGTACTAGCAGCAGGACCAGGTGTTTTCTGCCTCATGTGATATCTCTTTCGTAGGAATTTGTTTGGACCTAAGTACTCCACACATACTGTCCACACACACTGTGACTGAGAGTGTAGAGTAACAGCATCGACCCTCGACCCAAAATAAAATAATTGATGACGTTCCGATGGACATCGCATTGCCGGCCAGTGTATTAGCCTCTTGACTAGTGTAGATCTCGGCTTATATGTCAATGATTTCTTATTCTTAAACACAATACGTTTGCAATTTATGGAAAACCAGTTTTTAAATAATTTTGTTGCATTGTCAATTCAAACTACGGTTTCGACAAACTAAACATACAATTAACAATTTAAATAGGGATAAATCCTTTTATTAGATAATGAAAAGAAAAACAACCAAAAATATACTGGATTTTTCAATCACATGTACAGTGATCGTCATCAGCAGAAATACTAATGGAAATCGGAAATTTCTTCAAAATTTACTAATTTTTATTTAGTCGGCAATTTTGTGTATACATATATTTCAAAGAAACAGGGTCAAATTGAAAAGTTTTGACAGATTGGGGTTCTTTCAAAATAGCAAAATTTAATTGAAAGTCACAAATCCTGTTCTTATAAGAAATAGTTTT
The DNA here is from genome assembly GCF_049724085.1 of Artemia sp. Qi Xiang Cuo. NCBI lineage: Eukaryota > Metazoa > Arthropoda > Branchiopoda > Anostraca > Artemiidae > Artemia > Artemia sp. Qi Xiang Cuo. The sequence goes on along the minus strand of NC_142806.1, from coordinate 56,159,449 downwards.
TATATGTTATGATCTGATTTTCATTTTGTTCTTATTGATATTTCGGAAGCTGAAAACCACAAACTTAATAATACCTTTTAAGACTAACAGAAAGTCGAATTCGGTATTTGATGTTTATACAGTGTTTACTTTATGAAAACATGGAGTTACGAAACTCACACATTTTGTCTCCTATTTAAAAGTTTTCTCCAGGGTCCTTGTATAGAATAAATGCTCGCTGAGATTTACGAAAGGACCCATTCCATCACACTTTCTGAGCTCCAGTGTTAATTCAGAACAAAATTGTTGCGCGAACAAGCTAATACACTTTTTAATGCCCCTGCAGTCCCAAAAGGTCATTTATTATAAAGAATTTTTTTTGTATTTCACAAGACACAAAAACTTAGAGATAACCATTCTAGTTATATTAAGGGAAATTTTTACCAGAGTATCATAGGCAGCGCGATAGCACTGCCTAAGTAAAGAACGATGTGGGCACGATGTATTTTTTTCTTCTTCTTCTTCTCCATAACCGGGCACTTCGTATCGAAGGAGTTGTCGTAGAAACTTCGAAAAGGGCTCATTCGATTGAACATTGGAGTGGCTAGTGCTCTTTTTAATAGTCGAAAGTGATTGGAGGGCCACTAGCCCCCCCCCCTCCAACCCATCATTCCCCCAGACATATCCAATCAAAATTTTGAGATAGCCATTTTGTTCAGCGTAGTTGATTTCCGGATAGAAAATATGTTTTTGTGGAGGACGCTCCCCCAAAACCCTTGGGGCAAGGGTTTTAAGTTATGCCCTGGGGGCATATAAAGTTTTTATAGAAGGCGTTGTCGTAAAAACTTCAAAAAAGGCTCATTCGATTGGAAATTCAAAGGACTAGTGCCGTTTTTAATAGTCGAAAGTGATTGGAGGGCAACTAGTCCCCCCCCCCACGCCCTTCGTTCCCCCAAACACATTCAATCAAAATTTTGAGATAGCAATTTTGTTCAGCGTGGTTGATTTCCAGATAGAAAATATGTTTTTGAGGAGGACACTCCCCCACAGCCTTCGGGGCAAGGGTTTTAAGTCATGCCCTGGGGTATATAAGAACGATGTTGTCATAATGAATCATTTTTTTTTCTTTTAGAGCAGGGCACTTCGTATCGAAGAAGTTGTCGTAGAAATTTCGAAAAGGGCTCATTCAATTGGAAATTGGAGTGGCTTGTGCCCTTTTTAATAGTCGAAAGTGATTGGAAGGCAACTAACAGCCCTTTCACACTCACCATTTTCCGAAACACATCCAATCAACATTTTGAGCGTAGTTGAAATCCATTTTGTTCAGCGTAGTTGATTTCCATATATAAATTATGTTTTTGAGGAGAACATTCCCCCAGAGTCTTCAGGGCAAGGGTTGTAAGTTATGCCCTGGTAGCATATAAGGTTTTTATTGAAAGCGTTGTCGTACAAACTTAAAAAAGGGCTCATTCGATTGGAAATTCAAAGGGCTAGTGCCCTTTTTAATAGTCAAAAGTGATTGGAGGGCAACTAGCCCCCCCACGCCCATCTTTACCCCAAAAACATCCAATAAAAATTTTGAGATAGCCATTTTGTTCAGCGTGGTTGTTTTCCAGATAAGAAATTATTTTTTGGAGGATGACACTACCTCAGAACCTTCAGGGCAAGGGTTGTAAGTTATGCCCTGGGGGCATATAAAGTTTTTATAGCAGGCGTTGTCGTAAAGACTTCAAAAAAGGATCATTCAATTAGAAATTCAAAGGGCAAGTGCCCTTTTTAATAGTCGAAAGTGATTGGAGGGCAACTAACCCCCCTCTCACGGCCACCTTTTCCCCAAACACATTCAATCCAAATTTTGAGACAGCCATTTTATTCAACGTAGTTTTAAGTTCTGTAAATTAGGTGTTTGAGGATGACAACTCCCTCATAGCCCTCAGGATAAGGGTTGTAAGTTATGCCCTGGAGGCATATAAAGTTTTTATAGAACGTGCTGTCGTAGAAGTCTTCAAAAAGGGCTCATTCGATTAGAATTTGAAATGGCTATTGCCCTTTTTAATAGTCGAAAGTAATTGGAAGGCAACTAACACTCCTTCCAAGCCCACCATTTCCCCAAACACATTTCAAAATGGCTCATTCGATTGTAATTTCAAGGGGCTAGTGCCCTTTTTAATAGTTAAAAGTGATTGGAGGGCAATTAGCCTCCAAACCCCCCCCATGCCCATGATTTTCCCAAACAAATCCAATCAAAATTTTGAGATAACCATTGTATTCAGCCTAGTTGATTTCCAGATAGAAAATATGTTTTTCAGGAGGACACTTCCCCACTTCCCTCAGGGCAAGGTTTTTAAGTTATACCCTGGGGGTATATAAGAACGATGTTGGCATAATGTATCATTTATTATTTTTTTCCGTTAGACTTGTGCACGTCATATCAAAAAATTTGTGTTAGAAGCTTCGAAAATGGCTCATTCAGTTGGAAATTGAAGTGGCTTGTGGCCTTTTTAATAGTCGAAAGTGATTGGAAGGCAACTAACACCCCTTCCACGCCCACTATTTCCCGAAACACATCCAATCAAAATTTTGAGCGTAGTTGAAAGCCATTTGGATCAGCGTAGTTGATTTCCAGATATAAATTATGTTTTTGAGGAAAATATTCCCCCACAGCCTTCAGGGCAAGGGTTGTAAGTTATGCCCTGGGGGCATATAAGGTTTTTATAGAAATTGTTGTCGTACAAAATTAAAAAAAGGCTCATTCGATTGGAAAATTCAAAGGGCTAGTGCCCTTTTTAATAGTCGAAATGGATGGGAGGGCAAATAGCCCCCCAACGCCCATTATTACCCCGAACACATCCAATAAAATTTTTTAGATAACTATTTTGTTCAGCGTAGTGGATTTACAGCTATGAAATTGTTTTTTGGAAGAGGGCACTCCCTCACAACCTTCAGGGCAAGGGTTTTAAGTTATGCCCTGGGGGCATATAAGGTTTTTATAGCAGGCGTTATCGTAAAAACTTCAAAAAAGGCTCATTCGATCATAAATTCAAAGGGCTAGTGCCCTTTTTAATAGTCGAAAGTGATTGGAGGAAAACTAACCCCCCTCTCACGCCCACCTTTTCCCCAATCAAAATTTGGAGACAGCCATTTTATTCAACGTAGTTTTAAGTTTTGTAAATTAGGTCTTTGAGGATGACAAATGGTTGTCAGTTATACCTTGGGGGCATATAAAGTTTTTATAGAAAGCGCTTTCGTAGAAACTTCCAAAAGGGCTCATTCGATTGAAAATTGAAATGGCTAGTGCCCCTTTTAATAGTCGAAAGTAATTGGAAGGCAACTAACACCCTTTCCACACCCACGGTTTCCCCAAACACATCTAATCGAAATTTTGAGATATCCATTTTATTCCACGCAGTTTAAAGTTCAGGAAATTATACCTTTGAGCAGGACACTCCCCCCACAGTCTTCAGGGCAAGGGTCATGAGTTATGCCCTGGGGTATTTAAGTTTTTACTGAAATCTTCGTCGTAAAAACTTTAAAAAGGGCTAATTCTACTAGGAATTCATAGTACTAGTGTCCTTTTTTATAGTCAAAAGTGATTTGAGGGTAACTAGCCCCCCTCTCCCGCCCACCTTCTCTCCAAACACATCCAATCAAAATTTTTAGATAGGCGTATTGTTCAGTGTTGTGCATTTCCAGATAGAAATTATGTTTTTGAGGAGGACACTCCCCCACAGCCCTCTAGGCAAGGGTTGTAAGTTATGCCCTGCGGGCATATGAAGTCTTTATAGAACGCGTCGTCGTAAAAACTTCAAATGGCTCATTCGATTAGAAATTGAAAAAGCTAGTGCCCTTTTTAATAGTCGAAAGTGATTAATAGTTTAAGAAATTCTGATTGCACCATACCTTAATGCTTAAATCCTGACTAATAGGCCGTTCCTATACATCAAAATCACGTCCAATTCAGCTGAACAGCCTAGAACAACCTTATCAATATTTTATAGTCTCTCTCCTAATTTGAAAAAGGGGAGCATTAGTAATTCCTTTGATTTTGCATCAATACATAATGGACATGAGAAAACACTTTAGATAGCAGTAATGGGGATAGTTTGGGTACAGATAGAAAGGGCCAGTTAAATTTTTCTATTGATTTGTGGGTAATTATATCATTTGTTTTTTTCCAGCTATCTGGAAGAAACATCGGTTAATATATGCTACCCTGTTCTTGTCAGTATAAGACGACTATGAGGTCTTTGAATTTTCTTCGTGACACGAAAGCAAAATTAATTTTTGTATATATTGGGCTTTGCCAGGCTTTCAAAGCCCAATCATTATGTTTTTTGTTTCCCATCGAAGGCTGTGAGCCTGAGAACAATTGACTGATTTTTGAAAACGGGTAGAAACTCCCCGTAAAGGTTAAAGAATCGTAATGAAAATCACAGAATTTCATTCATCGTATCAGGTAACCCTAGAAGTTTCAGGCTCATATATCCAAGAATATGGAATTTTTATTTTTTGCCACGGGTGCTTCATTTTTTCAAGTTGTTATCCTATCGAACCAATGGTGCTAGAACATCGTAAAAGGTCTGTATAATTCTAAAGAAAATTAATAGTTCTGGGTTTTTTTTTAAGTTACTAAAAATATTGGAGGGCAACTTGACCCACTTCCATGCCTCTTTTATCATTAAAATTACCCAATCAAAATTTTGAAATAGCTATTTAATTCGGTGTAGTTGAAAGGCCCAATAACTATGTCTTTAAAAATAACATACGCCCATACAGCCATTGGGGAAGGTCTTTAGAATATAAAATTTTCCCATAATTTACGTCTAGTAGTTCTTATTGGGAAGTATGCAGACATTTTTCAGTAAGGGGGGATTTCAGTGGGGGGATTTTTTTCTCTGTTACTTTTCTGTTGGGGGAGATGGACAAGATCTTTCCGCCAGTCAAAGCTGAATGGAATGACGTATAGTACCGCTTGTGGTCATCAGTTGTTGCTCTTGAAAAAGGCTTTGTGTCACTTTAAAACCTTGATCACAAGGGTATCGAACCCTCTGACTTTCTTTATAGTACAAAAAATATTTGAATAATGACAATTCCATCTTATAGATGTATAGTATGCTACATAACTATGAAATTGTTAAATTCTGTGATCCTGATGTCAGCCGAACATAGTCGCAGAAGGTTGTTGCGATGAGCTAGATAAAGACGAAAAGGAAGTACACTTTCAGCTGTTTCAGAGGCCACGCTATAGCGTTGCCTATTGTAAAGGCCATACAGCTCCAATTTTTTTCCCAGAGGTGCTTAATATGGAAGGGTTCGTCAGCTAAATTTCGGAAATCGAGAGTTCTAGTGCCCTTTTTAAGAGTCAAAAGTGATCGGAGGGCAACTACCCCCCCCCACGCCCTTTTTTTCCCAAATGCAACCGATAATAATTTTGGGAGATCTATTTTGTTAAAAATAGTTCAAAGATCATATAACAAAACTCTGGTGTCGACACAACCCCCAGGGTCCGGGGGTAGGCGTTTTAAGTTATGCCCATATAACTATAGGGTTTTAATGGAAGGAATACTCGTATTAACTTCAGAGAGGGCTCATTTGATTGGAAATTGAAAGTTTTTGTTCACTTTTTAAAAGTAAAGATAAATTAGAGGGTAAACAGCCCCCTCCCCCCCCCAACTACGCCCTTTTTCCCAAATACATACGATAAATATTTTGAGATACCCATTTTGTTAAAAATAGTTCAAAGATCATATAAAAAAAAAACTCTGGTATCGACAATACCCCCCAGAGTCCGGGGGCAGGCGTTGTAAGTTATGCCCTGGGGGTATCTATGGTTCTTATGGAAAGAAAGGTCGTATAAATTTCGGAGAGGGCTCAATTGATTGGAAATTGAAAGCTCTAGATCACTTTTTAAGAGTCAAAAGAGATCGGAGGGCAAATAGCCCCCCCCCCCAACACGCCCTTGTTTCCTCAAACCCATCCGATAAGAGCTTTGGAATACCTATTTTTTTAAATATAGTTCAAACATCATTGTAACATCATAAAGTATAAACTTCAGAGTAGGATCATTTGATTGGAAATTGAAAGTTTTAGTTCATTTTTTAAGAGTAAAAAGATATCCAAGGGCAACTAGTCCCCCCCCCACACTTTTTTCCCCAAACCTGTTTTATAAAAACTTTGAGATAGCCATTTCGCTTAAAATAGTTGAAAGGTCAGCTAAAAAAAACTCCTGCGTCGACCCCCCCCCCCACAGGGCCCAGGGGCAGGCGTTGTAAGTAATACTCTGGGGGTATATATATTTTTATGGAGGGGATGCTCATGTGAACATTGGAGAGGGCTCATTTGATTCGATATTGAAAGTTCTCGTTCACTTTTTAAGAGTCAAAAGAGATCAGAACACAACTATCCCCCCTCCTCCACGCCCTATCTTCCTCAAACCCGTCTGATAAGAACTTCGAGTGAGCCATTTTCTTCAAAATGGTTCAAAGGTCCCATTACGAAAACTCCGGGGTCGACACAATCCTTCAGGGCCCAGGGTAGGCGTTGTAAGTTATACCCGGGAAGCATATATAGCTTTTATGGAAGAGATGCGCGTATAAACTTCAGAGACGGCTCATTTGACTGGAAATTAGAAGTTCTGGTTCAGTTTTTAAGAGTCAAAAGAGATCAGAGGGCAACTATCCCCTCTTGCATGCAAGTATACTCTCCTGGGATGCAAGGGGCGTTGCCCCTTGCATCTCAAATGCATTCGATAAAAATTTTGAAATAGCCATTCTGATAAAAATAGTTCAAAGGTCAGATAAAAATAACTCTGGTGTTGAACCAACCCCCAGGACCTGGGGGCTGGCGTTGTAATGTATACCCTGGGAGTATATATGGTTCTTATGGAAGATATGCTCGTATAATCGCCAGAGAGGGCTCATTTGAATGGAAATTGAAAGTTTTCCTTAAATTTTCAAGGGTCAAAAGAGATCAGTGGGCAACTAAACCCTCGCCACCCTTTTTCCCTAAGCCCACCTGATACAAATTTTGAGATAGCCATTTTTTTTAATAGTTTAAAGATCAGATAGCAAAAATCCGGTGTTGACACAACCCCCCAGGGCTCGGGGGCAGGCGTTGTAAGTTATGTAATGGGGCCGTATATGGTTCTTATGAAAGCGATGCGCGTATAAACTTCAGAGAGGGCTCGTTTGCTTGAAAATTAAAAGTTCTAGTTCAATTTCTAAGAGTAAAAAGAAATCGATGGGTAACTAGTCCCTCCCCCCTTGACACCTTTTTCTTCCGCAAACCAGTCCAAAAATTTTGAAGTGACCATTTTGTCAAAAATCGTTCAAACACCAGATATTATTAATATTAATATTGTTTATTGAAAGCCTATCTTATTACAAAAAGGAAATGACAGAGCACTATAAAAAAAAGCAAAAGATCACCGTGCAGCTATTACAATGTAACTAGTGTAGAAGGAGTTGGTTCCAAGCATCTTTTAACCACAAAAATGAGGGAGCACAACAGAAGGGCACTATACTTTCTAGGACTAAAGACAATTAGAAAACACAGATATAATGAAGAACACAGGCACTTGTAACGAAAATGAAGAAAATGAGCTATGACAATGTATATAGATGGGGCTAGTGTACAAGGAGCTGTTTCCAAGCGTGGTTTGAAATCTTTTGGTTGTGTTTTTCTATGAGCTTAACAACACCTATAGTAGGATCTCCTATGTGAAGTCTATAGATGAGCTTTGAATTGCGTGTCCAAATTGGATATCTCAGTAAATATTTTGCTAAAGGGAAGAAGGTTGAACGGATTTTGAATTTATCAATATGTGAAAGAACCTTCGTGAAGGGTGTTATATAGAGGATGTGAGGAAGAGCAGCGGTGTTCTACAGCGTTGAAAAATAACGGCAATTAAAACAAAGCTTAGCAGAAACTATACAATAATATGAAGCTGATATGTGACTTTTGATGTATTCTGTTAAAAGATGAAAATTTCGAGAAATTTTATTCCCAATGGGAATGCCAAGATAAAAGATTTGGTTGGACGGGCGGATCTTTGAATTTCCAAGTACAATTTCATCAGGAAGTGGGCCTTTAAAATTAAAAAGGACTATGCCATTTTTTCAGTGTTGAATTCAAGACCAGATTTTAAATACTCGGTCTGCAGTTTTTGAAATGTTTCAGAAATTTTGTCTAGAGTTCAGCTAAGGTTAAAAATGTCATCAGCGTAAGTGACTAAGGAGATATTATGACCAGAAAGAACGCAGTACATCTGACACTGTTCTTGAGCCTCGAGGATGTAGCTATTGAAATAACAAGGTGAGGTAATGGCACCTTGCCTTGCTCCTTTCTCAACTAGCACAGTTCTATCCTGTGGATTTGCCATTTCATCTTTCTCAGGGGGGATTTTAAGTCGGACTCGTAGCTTGGTATACATATCCCTTTGAGATCTGATGATAGCCGGACTTAATCCTCTTTTAGCAGCCCTTAAGAGCACAAGGAGGTGGGTCACGGAGTTAAAGGCGCGGAGAACATCGTGACTAGCCAGGGCAAGTGAACTACGCGAGATAGAAGCATCAAGCAGTGCATTAGCAACAACCTCAAGGGCGTCTGCACATCCAATACCATGTTGAAAGCCAAATTGATGGGGAGGCCTGTAACATTTTTCTTCTAGCTCTTTTACGAACAGTAGCTCATAGAGCATGCATAGGGTGGTTGATACAATTATGGGTCTGAAAGATGTGTATTGACTGGAGGTTTTTCCTTTTTGTGGAATAGGTGAAAGATCTCCCACACAGAATATTGACGAAACCAAGCCTTGAGTAAAAATCATTTGCAGTAATAAAGTGAGATGTTCTAAAACCGCAGGACCACCACATTTGATATGTAGAGCGTGAATTCCATCTATACCTCGTGACTGCTTTGGTTTAAGGCGCATAATAGCATCAGCAACAGACATTACAGATACTCTGTAATCAGAATCAGGGAAAGCATTCAAAAATTGGTCAAGTTCTTCAACATATTTGTGTTCAAGTTGGGGGTCTGGTGGAAAAAATTCAGCCTCTTGAAAAGAATACCAATCAGATAAAGGAATATCGGCAGCGGAAAGAGAAGTTTTGGGGATCTTGGGACGATAGACGGCCAAAGGAAATGAGGGTTATCTTTGATTTTTTGTGCTGTCTGTTCTGTGATTTGCTGAAGCTCCTCAGCAAACTTCTTCTTTGTTGCAATGCGGATAGAATTAACAAGACCGTACCATGGTCGGTCGCATGCAATCCATAAATGTAGCCAAAACTTTGTTGAATCACGTGCAGGAGAAAGACTTTGATTTTCCTGCCACTTAGGAACAGTTCCTCGATGCCGACGCTTCAATGGAAAAGCACGAGATTCTGTATATTGTAAACCGTGGCATATCTCTGCACAATAAATATCAAGGAGGATAAGTTTTTCCTCAGCGGGCAACATTGAGTGCCTGCTCAGCAGAACAAAGGGTACCTTAATCTTGTAAAGGATAATAGAAACACTATCCCAATACATTTCAGTGTCTATTGACGGCTAATTACGTACATACGACGAACTTTGTGTTTTTGGGTGATTGGTAGGTATATGAGAAGTTTTATTTGGTGAAAAAGAAAACGATACGGGCAGGTCATCAGATATTAAATAATAAAAAAGAACCCTGGTTTCTGAGACATATAAAAATGGAGAAGCAACAACATGGTCTATGTTTGGTGTCGACGAGGAACTGTGAATGTATGTGAAATTTTTATTTTTGTCAACAACATTCAAATGATTATTTAATATTTCACCAACCAGAGAAGAACGGGCGGATGGAGCAGTTAGGTTACAGTTAACATCTCCAACTATTAGACATGCAGAATTACTAGAAATAATAGTCAAAATACTTCTACATAAATTTTCAGAGGCATGGGCAAAAAGGCGGTCGGACATATCATTATGGTAGTCAGTGGGCAAATAAATATTATAAATAAACACATTATCCACTTTAACAGCAAGAAAGTAATTACTGGATTCTACAAGCACTGAACGTAGAGCGGAATTCACGTAGGTCACAAGACCTCCCAAAGGTCTACTGCCAGCACAATTTTTCTTAGCTGGAGTTGCATAGCAGGTGAAGCCTCCTTTAGTATCAAAAAGACTAATGTTTAGCTCACTTAAAAGATGCTCTTGTAGGCAAATCACGTCATGTTTTGTTACGATCTCATCAAGAACTGAAGAGTTTAGAACGAACCCACCGTTAATGTTTAGAGTTAAGCACCTCATGCTGACATTATGGTCGACCATGATCACTTTGACCACGAGGGTTAGGCTGAATCCTGGCTGGACAACTATTTGGGCATTTCACACTGTAACTGGTATGGCCAGTAGCCTTGCATGACACACAGAACATAATAGCTGCAAACGCGTTAGAACGGTCAGATACGTGACTGGCAGAACCACATATACCACAGAGAGTACTTGATTGGCAGTTCACTGCTAGGCGCACTACCTTGTGACGCTTAAAGAATCGACAGGGAGCGAAGTTAATTTTCTGAACAGGACGTTCATAACCGATGCGCACTGATTTTTCTAGGAAGAAGTAAAGGTCAATAAGAGTCTCGAATTGCACTTTAAAGGTGCGGCTGGCCCCACACTGGTGTATATTTGTGCTCTTGAGAATAAGTTGCTGAAGGCCGAAAGACTCTAAGGATTAGGGCACTTGTTTAACAACGGCTGCAAAGACTGGTTCTCTCATAAAGGCATTCACAGAAGGCTGAGTGGCTTTCATACTCCCAACTATTTTACTAGCCGCTGATTTGTAGCGCACAACAATTTTCCAGTCGTTATTGGATCGCTTCATTCCTGTAATATCATTTGAAGTTTCTTTGCATATATTCTCATTAAACTGTTTATGGTCATGAGGATCCCTGATGTCTTGTGGACAGTTTTTAAGCACAACAGCTTACGATGGTTTTACGCTTTTCGAATTGTAAGTAGCAAAGGTTGACCTATTTTTAACTTCTTCTGCATTCGATTAGTTCACATTTAAGAGCGTGCGGGTTGTGACGTCAATAAATCCATCTAGCTTACGGGAATCTCGTTTACTTCTGTAGCCACTGTAGCAGAAAAAGCATCGCCAACAGCTGAAGTTTCACAGGGATTGGAAATAACGAAACTTGGTATATTTTTCTTCTCTTTGGTGGCTGAGACGAGGAGCTTACACATGTCAATAACGTTTTCGTCGTCTTTGACATGACTAATGACTCAGCCTTGCGCATTAATTTCAGAATAAAGAAGTCTTTTTGCTGATAAAATCGCATCATGCGTAAAGAATTTCATAGCCGAGCTTACAATGCAATCTATTTCCACGCCCTCAAAAAGTGATCGTGCAAGAAAATTCAACACAGCATTTAAAATTAGCTTTTCGCTCATGCCTGCCTTTCAGAAGTTAAGCGTAATCCAAGAATCACAGTCGAGGGACCGTCCAAGAATATACGCTACAAAACAGCAGGAGAGATGCAATCGGAAGGTAATACTTGTGCACTGAATGATGGTTGAAACCTGTTTAACCCCAATAAACAAGGGAAGTGCCAGCCCCCGTTCAACCTGATCCACGCTGTTTATGGGAGACTTTAATGGTAGGTACAACGGCACTTGCCACGGGTCTACTGCTCCTCTTCTGCTTGTCAATTAGGGTTATATTAAAAACAGCCTGTCACACTATATATATAAATGTTCAAAAATTAGTTCAGTACAAATATGTCAGGATTATACCTCACTGATCCCTATTGCGAAATTTGTTATTTTCTTCACTACAACTTACTGAATTATTAATGTCCATATGATATCCAATTTTGATGTCGATGGGCCCCCAAGGCATGAGGAGAGGTTTTGTAAGTTATGCCATGGGGGCTTATATGGTTCTCGTTCAAGGGATGCTCGTATGAACTTCAGAGAGGGCTCATTTGATTGAAAATGGAAATTTTATTTCATTTTTAAAGAGTCAAAAGAGATCGAAGGGTGACTACCCCCCCCCCCTACACCACGCTTTTTTCCCCAAACCCATCCGGTAAAAAATTTTAGATAGCCATTTTGTTAAAAATAGTTCAAACATTAGATAACAAAAACCCTAAGGTTGACACAAACCATTTTTTTGCTTTGATATTGTTACTTTGATACTAGTTTTGATACTTTGATGAACATTTTGTTTTGAAAAAAGTTTTGACAAAAGGAATTTTTACAAACTTTAAACTTTTTAGAATAAAAAACAAACAAAAGTTAATTCAAAAACTTACCAAAAAAGAAGTTTTTCAAAGAAAAGTAACGGGCATCTTAAAACTAAGATCAGAAGATACAAATACCTGTTAAAATTCAAACTCAAAATGACCGGAAATTACTATTAAAAAATAAATAAAACCCAAAACGAACATAAATTAAATAAACAATTATAGAACAAACATACAACAAGTAATAGTAGTACTAGTACTACTACTACTACTAACAACTCACCGAAGCAACAAGCCACCTAAGGCCAACACAGCTAAGCAAACTCCTCCTCCATCTCAATCTATTCAAAGCCTCCCTTTTTACACCCTCTCACGATGTTACCATTTCCATTAAATCTTTCTTTATGAGATCCTCCCACCCTAGAGGAGGATTACCTGCTATCCGTCTAGCCCTAGACTGTTGGCCGAAAAGAACAATCTTTGGCAATCTGACATGCTTCATCCCAACAACGAGCCCTAGCCACCTCAACCTTTCTTTCATTATAGTCCTTGAGAGCGGTATTGAACGACATTTTTCGTACTTCCTATTGTTTGATGTTCGGTCAGTCAGCTGGGTACCCAGAACAACCCTTAAGCAATTGCTCTTGAATACATCTAGCATATCTTCATCCACTTTTTAGAGCACCTATGCTTCAGAGCCATATTTGACAACTGTTATAAATGTAGATTCTAATATTCTAATCTTGTCTTGCACACTTATCTTCCTATTCATCCAAACTTTTTAACTGTGAAAAAACACCCTGAGCCTTGGCTATTCTGCCTTTAACATCTTCAGTGCTCACACCATTTTACTAATAATTCCACAAAGGTAAGTGAAGCTGCCCACCTGATCATTCTTTTCATTACCCAACGTCACCTATTGATCTTTAGTTATTCCTAGCCTTAGTGACTTTGTCTTCTTAGCATTGATTTTCAAACCTATTTTAGCACCCGGAACTCGCAAAACCTCAAGGATTTCATTCCTTTTGCTCACATTTTCATCTAGGATGCTTAAATCATACTCGTAATCTAAGTCTAGGAGACATTTTCCTCCCCATTTGATTCCGTGGTCTCCCATTGCCTTTCCTGTGCTCCTTTAGACAAAGTTCATAAAAATAATCCATATAAAGGGGGATGGAACACAACCCTTCTTAACTCCTGACTTAATACAAAATCAGCTGCTAACCACATTCCCTACCTTAACCACCGTAGTGTTATTCTCGTACATAGCGCTAATCACTAAATGGATTTGTCTGTTATACCATAAGAGGATAAAACCTTTACTAAAGCTCTTCTATCAACATAACCAAACGCTTGCTCGTAATCTATAAAACTGAGGGCCAAATGTGTTTGGCAACTCTGGTACTTCTCTATTATTAACCTAAGAGTGACAATTTGGTCGACACATCCTCCATCTTTTCTAAAACCGTACTGTTCATCTCTTAAAACTTTGTGTACGGCATCTCTCGTCTAAAAAGTATCATATTAAGTAATTCCCTACCTACAGAAACTAAACTAATGCCTCGATAAGAACCACACTCACTTTTATCACCTTTCTCATAAAGTGGCTTAATTAGGGTTTTCCTAAAATCATTGCGTAATTCCCCTTTTAAAAAAATCATATTCATAATCTTCAGTAACTTATCTCTAACCTCAAGCCACCATATTTAAAAAAACTCATTCACTACCCTATCAGAACCTGGAGTCTTATTATTTTTTAATATTTTTAGTACTGTTGCTAATTCTTCCTCACAAAAAAAATCTTCCTTCACATCCAAGGTATCACAAACTTTTTTATTTTCCTCTATATCTTTTCCTGCAACTCTGTCTCGGTTTAGCGAATTCTCAAAATTTACAACAAGTAATAATTTAAATAAATAAATAAATCTTAAAGCGAATAATGCTTAAATTGAATATGCAAAGCAAGCTAAAAAAAAAAAAAATCTATTTTGCTATTGAAGAATAAATGAAACCCGAAACGAACAGAAATTAAACAAACAATCAATGTAAACAAAAATACAATAGATATTATTTTATATTCCTGGTCAACATAATTGAGACTCTAGACAGGTGTGCCTTTCCAAAAACTAACCTTAAAAGTATGTGATGACAGTGAGAAATTAAATTCCTTTTGACTACCCAAGATTTTCCATCGTGCAAATGACGGATATGTGAGAGTGTGATATCCAGAGATGATATCACTCAAAGAGAATGCCAACATAAAAATAATAGTTGATGAGGAGGGTAACTTCTAGCTAATGGTTCTAGTATCAGGTTACCCTTTGATATATCCTATCGTCATCTTTCCAGTTTTAGTATTTTAATTAAAGCAAAGGGAAAAATAAGAAAGGCCTACTACTGCACTAATATCATAGACCATAACTTGTCTACGTACCAGAACTATTACCTGTGTAAAAACAATGTGTTAATAGACAGTAAAATCACAGGCAAAATAAAAAGAGCATTGACAGACAATACCACTAATGAATATAAAGATGAATTGATGGAAAATAAAGCCCATGTGAACATTATCACTACCCTTGATCGTATACCAACAGATATACTAAATTTGGCCACTAATACCAAAGACGAAACGCATATTGAACCTGTAAGTGACACCACAGTAAAATTATGAATGACTCAAATTAGATTTAGAATTATTCCACTGGTTTTGAACTAAGAGAAGTGAAAACCTATGAACTACTTATCAACTTTGAAATTCTTATAAACTAAGAAAACGAAACAGATTCAAAATGTCCAAAGTTGTTCAATAATATTTATAATGTATAATAATGTATGTAACATATCTTTATGTTAATATTCTACATGTCGTTATTTCAATAAAAATATTTTATGGATTACTTTGCTGTTTCCAATATTTTTATGGGACGCTACAAAATCGAACGTCTAGAATGTTTATTAAAATGTCGGTGAAGTGAGAAAAGTTATTTTTAGAGACAAAGATACTACTGCTACCAAGCTCATAGTGGATATATTAGAAACTGATGTAGGTTAACAGAGCTTTTACCAAAGTCTGAGAGAGATGAGCTGGATTGTTTTCTCCAAAATCCCCACAGACAAGCAAATATCTGCTCACCCACACAGGTGCAGAATGCGACAGGCAAAAATATCTACAAACACAAAGAGTCATACATAAAATCATATAAAGACAGACATAGAGACAAGCAAACATTCACTCAGACATGCAGGGATATAGAGACAGAGAGATAGAGAGAGAGAGAGAGAGAGAGAGAGAGAGATAGAGAGAGAGAGAGAGACATAGAGAGAGAGAGAGAGAGAGAGAGAGAGACAGAGACAGAGAGAGAGAGAGACAAAAACATCTACAAACAGATATTCGGAGACAAAATCACACAGAGACAGATATAGAGACAAGCAAACATCAGCTCAGACACACAGGCATAGAGACTCTTCCCAATGTTAAAAACGTCTCAAAGTCAAAACAAAATGTCACGAAGAAACAAAACGTCTCGAAGTAAAAAAAAACTGAAAGAAAAAAACCCTCGAAGTTAAAACAAAAACGTCTCAAAGAAAAAAAAGTCTTGAAGTAAAAAAAAACGTGTCGATATTAAAACAAGAACGTCTCGAAGCTAAACTAAAAGCAATACGAAGAAATAAAAACGTCTTGAAGTTAAAACAAAAACGCCACGAAGAAACAAAAATGTTTCGAAGTTAAAACAAAAAAATCACGAAGAAACAAAAATGTCTCCAAGCTAAAAAAAACGTCACGAAGGAAAAAAATATCTCGAACATAAGCACGTCTTGAGATAAAAAAAACATCTCAAAGTTAAAAAAATAGTGTCTCGAAACAAATAAAATGTCTCAGTGTTAAAACAAAAATTTCACTAAGAAACAAAAATGTCTCAAAGTTAAAACAAAAATGCATGAAGAAAAAAGTCTCGTAATTACAAAATACGTGTTGAAGAAAAAAATCATTTCAAAGTAAATAAAAGCCTTTTAAAGTTAAAACGAAACCGTCATGAAAAAACAGAAACGTCTCGAAGTATAAAAAAAATCTCGAAGTAAGAAAACGTCTCGAAGTTAAAACAAAAGTGCCACAGAGAAAAACATCTCGTAAACAAATACACAATGTAGACATACAAACAGACAAAGACAGACGTTGGGACGTGCAAACATCCACCGAGACAATCAGGCACAGAGAGTGAGAGAGACAAAAACGCATACAGACACATAAATTCAGACATGGTAACCGACAAAGACAGGCACTGGAACAAGCAAACGCCCACCAAGACACACAGGCAAAGAGAGTGAGAGAGACGAAACAAATGCAAATTGATAGATTTAGACATGCAAACAGACAAAGACAGGCACTGGGACAAGCAAACACCCGTCCAAACAAAAAGACTTAGAGAGTGAGAGAGCCAAAAGCAAATACAAATAAACAATTCAGACATACAAACAGACAAAGACAGACATTGGGACAAGCAAACACCCACCCAGCTACACGGACACAGACATCGAGAGACAAAAACGTATACAGGTACTGGGACAAGCAAAAACTATCCCAGACTCATAGACTTAGAAAGTGAGAGAGATGAAAACACATAAAAATACACAATTCAGACGCACAAACAGAAAAAGACAGACACTGAGACAAGCAAACATCCACCCAGACACACAGGCATATGACATGGCACAATAGTATTCCTGTAGGCATTATAAAGAATATTAAATTAACATAAGACCTCGTTGTATTCAGGGAGACTTTGATGATTGTGGTGAAGCCATATAACATGACGCCAGATCGTAGTTATGGGCTATGCAACCACTTATATCCTTGGAAAAACTTTTTTGGAAACCTACTAAAGCGTCTGTCGGAAATGCATCGGTCGTTAAAGGATTAAAGAAGAAAAGAGTAGTGGCTATGGCTATCGTCGGAGTAATAGGGAAATTTTGTGAGGCTACTAAAACCAATACCGGTAGTGTCTCCACGGCTAAACTACTGAAGAAGAAAATTTGATACCGTCTGAGGTATTAGAGACCTGGTTACGTATTCGAGCAAATTGCTTACCATTAAAAATACAAAAAAAAGTTTTTGAAAGCAAAAGGGTGGCCTCAGATACAAATTACTCTTGCCCGATCAACTAGATTACGTAATATGGGTACATACGTAATATACGTAATATAGTACATAAAGCTAAACTCATAAGAAGGTAAACTTAAAAAGGAAGAGTGGCATTAAACTTAAAACGAGCAAAAATGACCCGAAAGAGAAGAAATACTTCCCCCCTCATATCCCCCACTTGCAATATTTAATTACATGCTTAAGTTTTAATGAAGCTTCATAAATTGCATCAGATGCCCGATAGGTGACTTTAAATGCTTTAGTAGTAACGTCATAGGCACTTTAAAGGGAGCCCACCCTCTTCGAATCCCGATCCGGAGAATTTTTAAATTTTTAACATAGGAAATTAACATTGTTAGTTATGTTTTGTTGGTTATGCTGTTTGTTTACTGTGATTTTATGGTTATGTGGTTTGGTATTTGTTGGCTATATTGTTTTTTGGTTGAAAGCTATGTGGTTTGATGTTTGGTGGTTATGTTTGATGTTTGTTGGTTATGTTTTTTGGTTATGTTTTTTTGTTGTTTATGTTTGTTGTTTGTTGTTTATGTTTGATGTTTGTTATGATTGTTGTTTGTTGTTGGTTATGTTTGATGCTTGTTGGTTATGTTTCTTATTTTTTGCTTATGTTTGTTGGTTATGTTGTTTGACGGTTATTGGTTATGTTTGTTGATTATGTTGTTTGATTGTTATATTGTTTGTTGGTTATGAGTGTTGGTTATGTTTGATGGTTATGTTTATTGGATGTCTTTGTTAGTTGTTTGTTATGTTTGTTGGTTATGTTTGTTGGTTATGTTTGTTGCTGGTTATGTTTGATGGCTATGTTTGTTGTTTTTGGATATGCTTATTGGTTATGTTTGTTGGTTATGTTTGAGGGTTTTGTTTGTTGGTTATGCTGGTTGTGTTTGATGTTGGTTATGTGGTTTGATGTTTGATGGTTATGTTATTTGATTGTTATGTTGTTTGATGTTTTTTGGATGTTGGTTGTTGCTTTTTTTGAAAAAAATGCTGTTACTAGTCAATGCCCCCTCTTGTTTCTAGGAAAAAATCCCCATGTCTAGACGCTTATACATGTTCAAACATGCTTCCCCAGGTCGTAGAAGCCATATTGTTTTGCCACTGCTTAACCACTACTTAAACGGTATATCACGGTAAACGCCCCTTTGTATTTAATAAGTATGCCCTCTGACGTCACGTCACACACCCCTATGCTTTAAAGGGTTAGATATGTGGAGCTACCAGCCCCTCAGGAGGTCACACCTACGCAAGACTCCATGACACACCCCTCTGGTCTTCAATGACGTACCCCGTTTCAGACGGAGAGTTCTAATATGCCTTACACAATTTTATGTAGCTTTGAGACAGGAACCCATGAAGGAATCCCCGCAAGTAACATAACGAGAGCACACACCTTACCTAAGATTATGCAACACTGTCACTTAATCCTTTTTTTTCGCCCCGAAACGCTCAAAGTGTTTTTTCTTTCCTTCTTTTTTCCCCTAATTCTTGACCCCACCAGGACTCGAAAGATCAATTCCCTTCCAATTGCTTTGTGCCTTAACTGGAAGCACTAAACTGCGATTCTCAGTGTTTTGTATCTGTGACCATATTGTAAAATAAACCTGTTGTAAAACACCTGAGTTTCCCCCTTTTGGCCAACACTAGAATGACGTATTAATCTCCCAATTTGACAAACTCCAGGAGTCCTTTGCTCTCAAGATATTAATAAAGGAAAAGGCATGGCATACTTGGGCTAAACAATACATTTAAAAAACACAGACATTGTAAATAAAGGGTTTCAATATTTCAGAAAAATTGACAAACAATATGAAAAACATAGAAAAAGGCAGTTATAAAACACGATAAAAATAAAAGCTGGAAAAGGTTTTATTCCCCTCAATTCAAATCAATGATACATTTTAGGAACGAATGTGCACTATGCGGCATCCCCGCCTCTGAAACAGGAGATTACTACTACTACTACTACTACTAACAACTCACCTCAGCACCAAGCCACCTGAGGCCAACAGAGCTACGCACGCTCCTCCTCCACCTCAATCTATTCGAAGCTTCCCTTTTTACACCCACCCACAAAGTTCCCATTTTCTTTAAATCTTTCTTTATGACGTTCTCCCGACCCAGACGGGGACAACCTGCTTTCCGTTTATCTCTAGATGGTTGGCCGAAAAGAACAATCTTCGGCAATCTGTAATCCTTCATCCGCACAACGTGCCCTAGCCACCTCAACCTTTCTTTCATAATAGCTCTAGAGAGCGGTATTGAATCACATTTTTCGTATAGCCTGTTGTTTGAAATACGGTCAGTCAGCCGGGTTCCCAGAACAATCCTTAAGCAATTTCTCTGGAAAACATCTAGGAAATCTTCATCCGCTTTTCGGAGTGTCCATGCTTCACAGCCATATTTGACCACTGTCATCACTTTAGCTTCTAATATTCTAATCTTGGTCTGCAGACTTATCTTCCTTTTCTTCCAGACTATTTTTACTGTGAAAAAACACCCTGAGCCTTGGCTATTCTATATTTAACATCTTCACTGCTTCCACCATCTTTACTATTAATACTAACAAGGTAAGTGAAGCTGCCCACCTGATCAATCTTTTATTACCCAACGTCACCTTTTCCTCTTCACTTATTCCTAGCCTTAGTGACTTAGTCTTTCTAACATTAATTTTCAAACCAATTCTGGCACCCTGAACTCGCAAAACCTCTAAAACCTAATTCATTTTGCTAACACTTTCATCTAGGATGCTTAAATCATCAGCATAATCCAAGTCCAGGAGAATTTTTCCTCCCCGTTTGATTCCGTGGTCTCCCATTGCCTTTTCTGTGCTCCTTAAAACAAAGTCCATCAAAATAATCCATACAAAGGGGGATAGAGAAAAACCCTGCTTAACTCCTGATTTAATACAAAACCAGCTGCTAACCTCATATCCTACCTTAACCGCAGCAGTGTTATTCTCGTACATAGCACTAATCACTTTAATGCAATTGTCTGGTATACCATACAAGCATAAAACCTTTACCAAATTCTTCTATCAACAGAATCGAACGCTTGCTCATAATCTATAAAACTGAGGACCAAAGGTGTTTAAAAACTCAGGCACTTCAGTAGAAAGGCCTTATTGACTCCGACGAGAACATAATTTATGCATGTTTCTATGGTTTTCGTCAGTGAGAATGAAAAAACAGGATTTTTCTCACTTGAAAAAACAGATATTTTCACACTTTTATGGATGTTTCTTGGACGGTTAGGTGTGTTGGTCAATTTATTTGATGTTTTTCATGGATGTCAACATCAATTTATGTCTGTTTTATGGTTTTTGTTAGTGAGAATGAAAAACACAGGATTTTTCTCACTTTAATGGATATTTCTTGGAGGGTTATGAGTGTTGGTCATTTTATTTAATGTTTTTCATGGATGTCAACAGTAATTTATGTCTGTTTTATGGTTTTTGTCAGTGAGAATGAAAAAACAGGATTTTTCTCACTTTGATGGATGTTTCATGGTTTCGATGAAATTGATTTACATAATCGAGGGGAATTATTGATTCACGAAAGGGGAGAGAATTTCTGAGAGCTTGATTTACATAATCGCTAGGGGGATTATTGATTTACAAAAAGGGGAATAAAGAAACAAGTATGGCTTCTTTGATCTTAGGTCTGAGGGATAAACGCTCCTTAGGTCAGAGAGAAAAATTAATGTTCTATTTTTAAATAGGGCTTCATTGATCTTTAGTGTCAGGAATTAGAAATGACATCTCTTGTTATCTTGGAATTATGCAAGACTCTAAAGAGATAGAAATTCTATTTTTAAATACGGCTTCACTGATCATTAAGTCGGAGAGATAAATTGATATTCTAACGAAACCTTAATAGTGTAGATAGGAACATTTATGAGATGAAGAGATTAACGCGGGAAAGAGTTTCCCAGTAATTTCAAATCTGACAGCGCAGGGATGTCAAAAACAAAAGGAACACACAGAAATTACGTTTAGGGGTTATTTGGGTGAAACCATTTTAGACATTTTAGGGAATTATTTCGGCGAAACAGTTAGAGACATTTTAAAAGATGATTTTAAAAGATGATTTTAGAAGAGGATTTGAGGGTGAAACTCTGTGGTCATTATAGTACACAAGTTCCATTTGAACAGTGTCGTGAGGTCCTCTACCCCAACCCCAAAGGGCCCTGATCCCCATACCCCAACCCCAAAGGGCCCCGGTCCCCCTACCCCAACCCCGAAGGAACCCCCCGGCCCCAAGGGCCCCCAGGCTCCCAAAGGACCACTCGGCCCCCCAAAGAACCCACCGGACCCCCAATGGCCCTCCCGAGTCCCCAAAGAGCCCCCTCCCTATTTTTTTAATACTTTTTAATTTGCGCAGTTTGAGCCAAAAGGACCCCGTCTCCCAGCGTTTGGCTCCCCCTCCCACCATGAGTGTTTTGTCGTGTTTTACCATGTCACCGTTACATTCTCTTGATTTTTCAAAGATCATTTGGATTAATTTAGTTGAAAAGCGAGAGTTGGAATATTTCAGTAGTGTTTTGTCATGGTTTACCTTCTCACAGTGACTTTGTCTCGATCTTTCAAAGATCATCTTAGATTTCTTTCGATGAAATGTAACATTGGGAATATTTCACAAGTGTTATGTTGTGGTTTACCCTGTCAAACTTTTATTCTCTAGATTTTTCAAAGTTCATTGCGAATTTTCTTCGTTGAAATGCAAGAGTTAGAATATTTTAGTAGTGTTTTGTCATGGTTTACCTTAACATAGTTACATTTACTTAATTTTTCAAGGTTCATTTTGAATTTCTATGGTTGAAATGCAGGAGTTGGAATATTTCAGTAGTGTTTTGTTGTGGTTTACCTTGTCACAGTTACATTTTCTTGATTTTTCAAAGTTCATTTTGAATTTCTATCGTTGAAATGCAAGAGTTGGAATATTTCAGTAGTGTTTTGTTGTGGTTTACCTTGTCACAGCTACATTCTCTTGATTTTCAAAGTTCATTCTGAATTTCCTTCATTGAAATGCAAGAGTTGGAATATTTCACTAGTGTTTTGTCATGGTTTACCATCTCACAGTTACATTCTCTTGATTTTTCAAAGTTC
The DNA here is from genome assembly GCF_049724085.1 of Artemia sp. Qi Xiang Cuo. Classification (NCBI taxonomy): domain Eukaryota; kingdom Metazoa; phylum Arthropoda; class Branchiopoda; order Anostraca; family Artemiidae; genus Artemia; species Artemia sp. Qi Xiang Cuo. Next base: position 56,136,984 of record NC_142806.1, on the reverse strand, counting down.
ATCTTGAATTTCTTTCGTTGAAATGCAAGAGTTGGAATATTTCAGTAGTGATTTGTTGCGGTTTACCTTGTCACAGTTACATTCTCCTAATTTTTCAAAGTTCATTTTGAATTTCTATCATTGAAATGCAAGAGTTTGAATATTTCAGTAGTGTTTTTGTCGTGGTTTACCTTGTCACAGTTACATTCTCTTAATTTTTCAAAGTTCATTTTGAATTTCTTTCGATGAAATGAAAGGGTTGGAATAATTCAATAGTGTTTTGTCATGGTTTACCTTGTCACACTTACATTCTCTTAATTTTTCAAAGTTCATTTTGGATTTCTTTGATTGAAATGCAAGAGTTGGAATATTTCACTTGTGTTTTGTCAAGGTTTACCATGTCACAGTTACATTCTCTTGATTTTTCAAAGATCATTTTGGTTTTCTTTCGTTGAAATGCAAGAGTTGGAATATATCAGTATTGTTTTGATGAGGTTTACCTTGTCAAAGTTACATTCTCTTGATATTTCAAAGTTCATTTTGGTTTTATTTCGTTGAAATGCAAGAGTTGGATTATTTCAGTAGTGTTATGTCGTGGTTTACCATGTCACAGTTACATTCTCTTGATTTTTCAAAGTTCATTTTGGATTTCTTTCATTGAAATGCAAAAGTTGGAATATTTCAGTAGTGTTTTGTCATAGTTTACCTTAACTATGTTACATTCTCTTAATTTTTCAAGGTTCATTTTGAATTTCTATCGTTGAAATGCAAGAGTTGGAATATTTCAGTAGTGTTTTGTTGTGGTTTACCTTGTCACAGTTACATTATCTTGATTTATCAAATTTCATTATGAATATCTATCGTTGAAATGAAAGAGTTGGAATAGTTCAGTAGAGTTTGGTTGTGGTTTACCTTGTCACAGCTACATTCTCTTGATTTTTCAAAGTTCGTTCTGAATTTCTTTCATTGAAATGCAAGAGTTGGAATATTTCACTAGTGTTTTGTCATGGTTTACCATCTCACAGTTACATTCTCTTGATTTTTCAAAGTTCATCTTGAATTTCTTTCGTTGAAATGCAAGATTTGGAATATTTCAGTAGTGTTTTGTTGCAGTTTACCTTGTCACAGTTACATTCTCTTAATTTTTCAAAGTCCATTTTGAATTTCTATCATTGAAATGCAAGAGTTGGAATATTTCAGTAGTGTTCTGTCGTGGTTTACCTTGTCACAGCTACATTCTCTTAATTTTTCAAAGTTCATTTTGAACTTCTTTCGATGAAATGCAAGAGTGCAAGAGTTGGAATATTTCAATAGTGTTTTGTCGTGGTTTACCTTGTCACACTTACATTCTCTTAATTTTTCAAAGTTCATTTTCAATTTCTTTCATTGAAATGCAAGAGTTGGAATATTTCACTAGTGTTTTGTCAAGGTTTACCATGTCACAGTTACATTCTCTTAATTTTTCAAAGTTCATTTTGGTTTTCTTTCCTTGAAATGCAAGAGTTGAAATATTTCAGTAGTGTTTTGATGAGGTTTACCTTGTCACAGTTACATTCTCTTAATTTTTCAAAGTTCATTTTTAATTTCTTTCGTTGAAATGCAAGAGTTGGAATATTTCATTAGTGTTTTTTCGTTGTTTACCTTGTCACAGTTACATTCTCTTCATTTTTCAAAGTTCATTTTTAATTTCTTTCGTTGAAATGCAAGAGTTGGAATATTTCACTAGTGTTTTATCGTTGTTTACCTTGTCACAGTTACATTGTCTTGATTTTTCAAAGTTCATTTTGAATTTTTTTCATTGAAATGCAAGAGTTGGATTATTTCAGTAGTGTTTTGTCGCGGTTTACCATGTCACAGTTACATTCTCTTGATTTTTCAAAGTTCATTTTGGATTTCTTTCGTTGAAATACAAGAATTGGAATATTTCAGTAGTGTTTTGATATGGTTTACATTGTCAAAGTTAGATTCTCTTGATTTTTCAAAGTTCATTTTGGTTTTCTTTCGTTAAAATGCAAGGGTTGGAATATTTCAGTAGTGTTTTGATGAGGTTTACCTTGTCAAAGTTACATTCTCTTGATTTTTCAAAGTTCATTTTGGTTTTATTTCGTTGAAATGCAAGAGTTGGAATATTTCAATAGTGTTTTGTTGTGGTTTACCTTGAATCACTTTCATTCTCTTAATTTTTCAAAGTTCATTTTGGATTTCTTTCGATGAAATGCATGAGTTGGAATAATTCAGTAGTGTTTTGTTGTGGTGTACATTATCACAGTTACATTTTCTTGATTTTTCAAAGTTCATTTTGGATTTGTTTCGATGAAATGCAAGAGTTGGAATATTTCAGTAGTGTTTTGTCATGGTTTACCTTTTCACAGTTACATTCTCTTAATTTTTCAAACTTCATTTAGAATTTCCTTCGTTGAAATGCAAGAGTTGGAATATATCAGTAGTGTTTTGTTGTTGTTTACCTTGTCATAGTTACATTTTCTTGATTTTTCAAAGTTCATTTCGAATTTCATTCATTGAAATGAAAGAGTTGGACTATGTCAGTAGTGTTTTGTAGTGATTTACCATTTAACAGTTACATTCTATTGATTTTTCAAAGTTCATTTTGGATTTGTTTCTTTGAAATGCAAGAGTTGGAATATTTCAGCAGTGTTCTGTTGTGCTTTATCTTGTCACAGTTACATTCTCTTAATTTTTCAAAGTTCATTTTGGATTTGTTTCGATGAAATGCAAGAGTTGGAATATTTCAGTAGTGTTTTGTCGTGGTTTACCTTCTCACAGTTACATTCTCTTGATTTTTCAAAGTTCATTTTGAATTTCTTTCATTGAAATGCAAGAGTTGGATTATTTCAGTAGTTTTATGTCGTGGTTTACCATGTCACAGTTACATTCTCTTGATTTTTCAAAGTTCATTTTGGATTACTTTCATTGAAACGCAAGAGTTGTAATATTTTAGTAGTGTTTTGTCATGGTTTACCTTAACACAGTTACATTTACTTAATTTTTCAAGGTTCATTTTGAATTTCTATGGTTGAAATGCAGGAGTTGGAATATTTCAGTAGTGTTTTGTTGTGGTTTACCTTGTCACAGTTACATTTTCTTGATTTTTCAAAGTTCATTTTGAATTTTTATCGTTGAAATGCAAGAGTTGGAATATTTCAGTAGTGTTTTGTTGTGGTTTACCTTGTCACAGCTACATTCTCTTGATTTTCAAAGTTCATTCTGAATTTCCTTCATTGAAATGCAAGAGTTGGAATATTTCACTAGTGTTTTGTCATGGTTTACCATCTCACAGTTACATTCTCTTGATTTTTCAAAGTTCATCTTGAATTTCTTTCGTTGAAATGCAAGAGTTGGAATATTTCAGTAGTGATTTGTTGCGGTTTACATTGTCACAGTTACGTTCTCCTGATTTTTCAAAGTTCATTTTGAATTTCTTTCATTGGAATTCAAGAGTTGGGATTTTTCAGAAGTGTTTAGTTTTGGTTTACCTTGTCACAGTTACATTCTCGTCCTTTTTTAAAGTTCATTTTGGATTTCTTTCGAAGAAATGCATGAATTTGACTATTTCATTAGTGTTTTGTTATGGTTTACCTTGTCAGACTTACATTCTCGTGTTTTTTCAAAGTTCATTTTGAATTTCTTTCATTGAAATGCAAGAGTTGGAATATTTCAATAGTGTTTTGTCAAGGTTTACCATGTCACAGCTACATTCTCTTAATTTTTCAAAGATCATCTTGGTTTTCTTTCGTTGAAGTGCAAGAGTTGGAATATATCAGTAGTGTTTTGATGAGGTTTACCTTGTCACAGTTACATTCTCTTGATTTTTCAAAGTTCATTTTGGTTTTATTTCGTTGAAATGCAAGAGTTGGAATATTTCAATAGTGTTTTGTCGTGGTTTACCTAGTCACAGTTACTTTCTCATAATTTTTCAAAGTTCACTTTGGATTTCTTTCATTGAAATGCAAGAGTTGGAATATTTCACTAGTGTTTTGTCAAGGTTAGGTGTGGTTTACCTTGTCGCAGCTACATTCTCTTGATTTTTCAAAGTTCAGTCTGAATGTCTGTCATTGAAATGCAAGAGTTGGAATATTTCACTGGTTTTTTGTCATGGTTTACCATCTCACAGTTACATTCTCTTGATTTTTCAAAGTTCATCTTGAATTTCTTTCGTTGAAGTGCAAGAGTTGGAATATTTCAGTAGTGTTTTGTTGCAGTTTACCATGTCACAGTTACATTCTCTTGATTTTTCAAAGTCCATTTTGAATTTCTATCATTGAAATGCAAGAGTTGGAATATTTCAGTAGTGTTTTGTCGTGGTTTACCTTGTCACAGTTACATTCTCTTAATTTTTTAAAAGTTCATTTTGAATTTCTTTCGATGAAATGCAAGAGTCTGAATATTTCAATAGTGTTTGCCGTGGTTTACCTTGTCACAGTTACATTCTCTTAATTTTTCAAAGTTCATTTTGAATTTCTTTCATTGAAATGCAAGAGTTGGAATATGTCACTAGTGTTTTGTTAAGGTTTACCATGTCACAGTTACATTCTCTTGATTTTTCAAAGATCATTTTGGTTTTCTTTTCGTTGAAATGTAAGAGTTGGAATATTTCAGTAGTGTTTTGATGAGGTTTACCTTGTCGCAGTTACATTCTCTTGATTTTTCAAAGTTCATTTTGGTTTTATTTCGTTGAAATTCAAGAGTTGGAATATTTCAGTAGTGTTTTGTTGTGGTTTACCTTGTCACACTTACACTCTCTTAATTTTTCAAAGTTCAATTTGGATTTCTTTCGATGAAATGCAAGAGTTGGAATATTTCAATAGTGTTTTGTCGTGGTTTACATAGTCACAGTTACTTTCTCTTAATTTTTCAAAGTTCATTTTGGATTTCTTTCATTGAAATGCAAGAGTCGGAATATTTCATTAGTGTTTTGTCAAGGTTTACCATGACAAAGTTACATTCTCTTGATTTTTCAAAGATCATTTTGGTTTTCTTTCGTTGAAATGCAAGGGTTGGAATATTTCAGTAGTGTTTTGATGAGGTTTACCTTGTCAAAGTTACATTCTCTTGATTTTTCAAAGTTCATTTTGGTTTTATTTCGTTGAAATGCAAGAGTTGGAATATTTCAGTAGTGTTTTGTTGTGGTTTACCTTGTCATACTTACATTCTCTTAATTTTTCAAAGTTCATTTTGGATTTCTTTCGATGAAATGCAGGAGTTGGAATATTTCAATAGTGTTTTGTCGTGGTTTACCTAGTCACAGTTACTTTCTCATAATTTTTCAAAGTTCACTTTGGATTTCTTTCATTGAAATGTAAGAGTTGGAATATTTCACTAGTGTTTTGTCAAGGTTAGGTGTGGTTTACCTTGTCACAGTTACATTCTGTTGATTTTTCAAAGTTCATTCTGAATGTCTGTCATTGAAATGCAAGAGTTGGAATATTTCACTGATTTTTTGTCATGGTTTACCATCTCACAGTTACATTCTCTTGATTTTTCAAAGTTCATCTTGAATTTCTTTCGTTGAAATGCAAGAGTTGGAATATTTCAGTAGTGTTTTGTTGCAGTTTACCATGTCAGAGTTACATTCTCTTAATTTTTCAAAGTCCATTTTGAATTTCTATAATTGAAATGCAAGAGTTGGAATATTTCAGTAGTGTTTTGTCGTGGTTTACCTTGTCACAGTAACATTCTCTTAATTTTTCAAAAGTTCATTTTGAATTTCTTTCGATGAAATGCAAGAGTCTGAATATTTCAATAGTGTTTTGCCGTGGTTTACCTTGTCACTGTTACATTCTCTTAATTTTTCAAAGTTCATTTTGAATTTCTTTCATTGAAATGCAAGAGTTGGAATATGTCACTAGTGTTTTGTTAAGGTTTACCATGTCACAGTTACATTCTCTTGATTTTTCAAAGATCATTTTGGTTTTCTTTTCTTGAAATGCAAGAGTTGGAATATTTCAGTAGTGTTTTGATGAGGTTTACCTTGTCGCAGTTACATTCTCTTGATTTTTCAAAGTTCATTTTGGTTTTCTTTCGTTGAAATTCAAGAGTTGGAATATTTAAGTAGTGTTTTGTTGTGGTTTACCTTGTCACGCTTACATTCTCTTAATTTTTCCAAGTTCAATTTGGATTTCTTTCGATGAAATGCAAGAGTTGGAATATTTCAATAGTGTTTTGTCGTGGTTTACCTAGTCACAGTTACTTTCTCTTAATTTTTCAAAGTTCATTTTGGATTTCTTTCATTGAAATGCAAGAGTCGGAATATTTCATTAGTGTTTTGTCAAGGTTTACCATGTCAAAGTTACATTCTCTTGATTTTTCAAAGATCATTTTGGTTTTCTTTCGTTGAAATGCAAGGGTTGGAATATTTCAGTAGTGTTTTGATGAGGTTTACCTTGTCAAAGTTACATTCTCTTGATTTTTCAAAGTTCATTTTGGTTTTATTTCGGTGAAATGCAAGAGTTGGAATATTTCAGTAGTGTTTTGTTGTGGTTTACCTTGTCACACTTACATTCTTTTAATTTTTCAAAGTTCATTTTGGATTTCTTTCGATGAAATGCAAGAGTTGGAATATTTCAGTAGTGTTTTGTCGTGGTTTACCTTGTCACCGTCTACATTCTCTTTATTTTTCAAAGTTCATTTTGAATTTCTTTTCGTTGAAATGCAAGAGTTGGAATATTTCAGTAGTGTTTTGTTATGGTTTGCCTTATCACAGTTACGTTCTTTTGATTTTTCAAAGTTCATTTTGAATTTCATTCATTCAAATGCAAGAGATGGAATATTTCAGTAGTGTTTTGTTGTGGTTTACCTTGTCACAGTTACATTCTCTTAATTTTTCAAAGTTCATTTTGAATTTCTTTCATTGAAATGCAAGAGTTGGAATATTTCAGTAGTGTTTTGTCTTGGTCTACCTTGTCACCGTCTACATTCTCTTAATTTTTCAAAGTTCATTTTGAATTACTTTTCGTTGAAATGCAAGAGTTGGAATATTTCAGTAGTGTTTTGTTATGGTTTACCTTGTCACAGATATATTCGCTTGATTTTTCAAAGTTCATTTTGAATTTCATTCGTTGAAATGCAAGAGTTGGAATATTTCAGTAGTGTTTTGTCTTGGTTTACCTTGCCAAAGAATCAAATTTCATCTTGAATTTTTTTCATTGAAATGCAAGAGTTGGAATATTTCAGTAGTGTTTTTTCATGGTTTAACTTGCCAAAGAATCAAAGTTAATCTTAAATTTCTTTCATTGAAATGCAAGAGTTGGAATATTTCACTAGTGTTTTTTCATGGTTTACCATGTCACAGTTACATTCTTTTGATTTTTCAAAGATCACTTTGGTTTTCTTTCGTTGAAATACAAGAGTTGGAATATTACAGTAGTGTTGTTGAGGTTTACCTTGCTACAGCTACATTCTTTTGATTTTTCAAAGTTCATTTGGTTTTATTTCGTTGACAATGTAAGAGTTGAAATATTTCAGTAGTGTTTTGTCATGGTTTACCTTGTCACAGTTACATTCTCTTGATTTTTCAAAGTTCATTTTGAATTTCATTCATTGAAATGCAAGAGATGAAATATTTCAGTAGTGTTTTTTTGTGCTTTACCTTGTCACTGTTACATTCTCTTGATGTTTCAAAGTTCATTTTGGATTTCTTTCATTGAAATGCAAGAGTTGGAATATTTCAGTAGTGTTTTGTGTTGGTCTACCTTGTCACCGTCTACATTTTCTTAATTTTTCAAAGTTCATTTTGAATTTCTTTTCGTTGAAATGCAAGAGTTAGAATATTTCAGTAGTGTTTTGTCATGGTTTACCTTGTCACAGATATATTCTCTTGATTTTTCAAAGTTCATTTTGAATTTCATTCGTTGAAATGCAAGAGTTGGAATATTTCAGTAGTGTTTTGTCATGGTTTACCTTGACAAAGAATCAAAGTTCATCTTGAATTTCTTTCATTGAAATGCAAGAGTTGGAATATTTCAGTAGTGTTTTGTCATGGTTTACCTTGACAAAGAATCAAAGTTCATATTAAATTACTTTCATTGAAATGCAAGAGTTGGAATATTTCACTAGTGTTTTGTCATGGTTTACCATGTCACAGTTACATTCTTTTGATTTTTCAAAGATCACTTTGGTTTTCTTTCGTTGAAATACAAGAGTTGGAATATTACAGTAGTGTTTTGATGAGGTTTATCTTGTCACAGTTACATTCTCTTGATTTTTTAAAGTTCATTTGGTTTTATTTCGTTGAAAATGTAAGAGTTGGAATATTTCATTAGTGTTTTGTTGTGGATTACCTTGTCAAACTTACATTCTCTTAATTTTTCAAAGTTCATTTTGGATTTCTTTTGTCGTGGTTTACATAGTCACAGTTACTTTCTCTTAATTTTTCAAAGTTCATTTTGGATTTCTTTCATTGAAATGCAAGAGTTGGAATATTTCACTAGTGTTTTTTCAAGGTTTACCATGTCAAAGTTACATTCTCTTGATTTTTCAAAGATCATTTTGGTTTTCTTTCGTTGAAATGCAAGAGTTGGAATATTTCAGTAGTGTTCTGTTGTGGTTTACCTAGTCACAGTTACTTTCTCTTAATTTTTCAAAGTTCATTCTGCATTTCTTTCATCGAAATGCAAGAATTGGAATATTTCAGTAGTGTTCTGTTGTGGTTTACCCTATCACAGTTACATTTTCTTGATTTTTCAAAGTTCATTTTGAATTTCTTTTGTTGAAATGCAAGAGTTGGAACATTTCAGTAGTGTTTTGATGAGGTTTACCTTGTCACAGTTACATTCTCTTGAATTTTCAAAGTTCATTTTGGGTTTATTTCGTTGAAATGCAAGAGTTGGAATATTTCAGTAGTGTTTTGTTGTGGTTTACCTTGTCACACTTACATTCTCTTAATTTTTCAAAGTTCATTTTGGATTTCTTTCGATGAAATGCAAGAGTTGGAATATTTCAATAGTGTTTTGTCGTGGTTTACCTAGTCACAGTTACTTTCTCTTAATTTTTCAAAGTTCATTCTGCATTTCTTTCATCGAAATGCAAGAATTGGAATATTTCAGTAGTGTTCTGTTGTGGTTTACCCTATCACAGTTACATTTTCTTGATTTTTCAAAGTTCATTTTGAATTTCTTTTGTTGAAATGCAAGAGTTGGAATATTTCAGCAGTGTTTTGTCATGGTTTACCTTGTCACAGTTACATTCTCTGGATTTTTCAAAGTTCATTTTGAATTTCATTAATTGAAATGCAAGAGATGGAATATTTCAGTAGTGTCTTGTTGTGGTTTACCTTGTCACAGTTATATTCTCTTAATTTTTAAAAGTTCATTTTGGATTTCTTTCATTGAAATGAAAGAGTTTGAATATTTCAGTAGTGTTTTGTCTTGGTCTACCTTGTCACCGTCTACATTCTCTTTATTTTTCAAAGTTCATTTTGAATTTCTTTTCGTTGAAATGCAAGAGTTGGAATATTTCAGTAGTGTTTTGTTATGGTTTGCCTTGTCACAGATATATTCTCTTGATTTTTCAAAGTTTATTTTGAATTTCATTCGTTGAAATGCAAGAGTTGGAATATTTCAGTGGTGTTTTGTCGTGGTTTACCTTGCCAAAGAATCACAGCTCATCTTAAATTTCTTTCATTCAAATGCAAGAGTTGGAATATTTGACTAGTGTTTTGTCATGGTTTACCATATCACAGTTACGTTCTTTTGATTTTTCAAAGATCACTTTGGTTTTCTTTCGTTGAAATACAAGAGTTGAAATATTACAGTAGTGTTTTGATGAGGTTTACCTTGTCACAGTTACATTCTTTTGATTTTTCAAAGTTCATTTGGTTTTATTTCGTTGAAAATGTAAGAGTTGGAATATTTCAGTAGTGTTTTGTCATGGTTTACCTTGTCACAGTTACATTCTCTTGATTTTTCAAAGTTCATTTTGAATTTCATTCATTGAAATGCAAGAGATAGAATATTTCAGTAGTGTTTTGTTGGGGTTTACCTTGTCACAGTTATATTCTCTTAATTTTTCAAAGTTCATTTTGGATTTCTTTCATTGAAATGCAAGAGTTGGAATATTTCAGTAGTGTTTTGTCATGGTTTACCTTGTCACAGTTACATTCTCTGGATTTTTCAAAGTTCATTTTGAATTTCATTCATTGAAATGCAAGAGATGGAATATTTCAGTAGTGTTTTGTTGTGCTTTACCTTGTCACAGTTATATTTTCTTAATTTTTCAAAGTTCATTTTGGATTTCTTTCATTGAAATGCAAGAGTTGGAATATTTCAGTAGTGTTTTGTCTTGGTATACCTTGTCACCGTCTACATTCTCTTAATTTTTCAAAGTTCATATTTAATTTCTTTTCGTTGAAATACAAGAGTTGGAATATTTCAGTAGTGTTTTGTCATGGTTTGCCTTGTCACAGATATATTCTCTTGATTTTTCAAAGTTCATTTTGAATTTCATTCGTTGAAATGCAAGAGTTGTAATATTTCAGTAGTGCTTTGTCATGGTTTACCTTGCCAAAGAATCAAAGTTCATCTTGAATTTCTTTCATTGAAATGCAAGAGTTGGAATATTTCAGTAGTGTTTTGTCATGGTTTACCTTGCCAAAGAATCAAAGTTCATCTTAAATTTCTTTCATTCAAATGCAAGAGTTGGAATATTTCACTAGTGTTTTGTCATGGTTTACCATGTCACAGTTACGTTCTTTTGATTTTTCAAAGATCACTTTGGTTTTCTTTCGTTGAAATACAAGAGTTGGAATATTACAGTAGTGTTTTGATGAGGTTTACCTTGTCACAGTTACATTCTCTTGATTTTTCAAAGTTTATTTGGTTTTATTTCGTTGAAAATGTAAGAGTTGGAATATTTCAGTAGTGTTTTGTCATGGTTTACCTTGTCACAGTTACATTCTCTTGATTTTTCAAAGTTCATTTTGAATTTCATTCATTGAAATGCAAGAGATAGAATATTTCAGTAGTGTTTTGTTGGGGTTTACCTTGTCACAGTTATATTCTCTTAATTTTTCAAAGTTCATTTTGGATTTCTTTCATTGAAATGCAAGAGTCGGAATATTTCAATAGTGTTTTGTGTTGGTCTACCTTGTCACCGTCTACATTCTCTTAATTTTTCAAAGTTCATTTTGAATTTCTGTTTGTTGAAATGCAAGAGTTGGAATATTTCAGTAGTGTTTTGTCATGGTTTACCTTGTCACAGATACATTCTCTTGATTTTTCAAAGTTCATTTTTAATTTCATTCGTTGAAATGCAAGAGTTGGAATATTTCAGTAGTGTTTTGTCATGGTTTACCTTGCCAAAGAATCAAATTTCATCTTGAATTTTTTTCATTGAAATGCAAGAGTTGGAATATTTCAGTAGTGTTTTGTCATGGTTTACCTTGCCAAAGAATCAAAGTTCATCTTAAATTTCTTTCATTGAAATGCAAGAGTTGGAATATTTCACTAGTGTTTTGTCATGGTTTACCATTTCACAGTTACATTCTTTTGATTTTTCAAAGATCACTTTGGTTTTCTTTCGGTGAAATACAAGAGTTGGAATATTACAGTAGTGGTTTGATGAGGTTTATTTTGTCACAGTTACATTCTCTTGATTTTTCAAAGTTCATTTGGTTTTATTTCGTTGAAAATGTAAGAGTTGGAATATTTCAGTACTGTTTTGTTGTGGTTTACCTTGTCACACTTACATTCTCTTAAATTTTCAAAGTTCATTGGGATTTCTGTCGTTGAAATGTAAGAGTTGGAATATTTCAGTAGTGTTCTGATGTGGTTGAAATGCAAGAGTTGGAATATTTCAGTAGTGTTTTGTCGTGGTTGACTTTGTCATAGTTACATTCTCTTGATTTTTCAAAGTTCATTGTGGATTTCCTTCGTTGAAATGTGTTTTGTTGTGCTTTACCTTGACACAGTTACATTTTCATGATTTTTGTTAGGTTAGGTTAGGCTAGATCAAGTTAGGTTAGGCTAGGTTAAGTTAGGTTAGGTTAGGTTAGCCTACGTACGCGCGCGTACGTAGGCTAACCCAACCTAACTTAACCTAACCTAACTTGATCTAGCCTAACCTAACCTAACAAAAATCATGAAAATGTTACTGTGTCAAGGTAAAGCACAACAAAACACATTTCAACGAAGGAAATCCACAATGAACTTTGAAAAATCAAGAGAATGTAACTATGACAAAGTAAACCACGACAAAACACTACTGAAATATTCCAACTCTTGCATTTAAACCACTACAGAACACTACTGAAATATTCCAACTCTTACATTTCAACGATAGAAATCCAAATGAACTTTGAAAATTTAAGAGAATGTAAGTGTGACAAGGTAAACCACAACAAAACAGTACTGAAATATTCTAACTCTTACATTTTCAACGAAATAAAACCAAATGAACTTTGAAAAATCAAGAGAATGTAACTGTGACAAAATAAACCTCATCAAACCACTACTGTAATATTCCAACTCTTGTATTTCACCGAAAGAAAACCAAAGTGATCTTTGAAAAATCAAAAGAATGTAACTGTGAAATGGTAAACCATGACAAAACACTAGTGAAATATTCCAACTCTTGCATTTCAATAAAAGAAATTTAAGATGAACTTTGATTCTTTGGCAAGGTAAACCATGACAAAACACTACTGAAATATTTCAACTCTTGCATTTCAATGAAAAAAATTCAAGATGAACTTTGATTCTTTGGCAAGGTAAACCATGACAAAACCCTACAGAAATATTCCAACTCTTGCATTTCAACGAATGAAATTCAAAATGAACTTTGAAAAATCAAGAGAATATATCTGTGACAAGGTAAACCATGACAAAACACTACTGAAATATTCCAACTCTTGCATTTCAACCACAACAGAACACTACTGAAATGACCCAACTCTTACATTTCAACGATAGAAATCCAAATGAACTTGGAAAAATTAAGAAAATGTAACTGCGACTAGGTAAACAACGACGAAACACTATTGAAATATTCCGACTCTTGCATTTCATCGAAAGAAATCCAAAATGAACCTTGAAAAATTAAGAGAATGTAAGTTTGATAAGGTAAACCACAACAGAACACTACTGAAATATTCTAACTCTTACATTTTCAACGAAATAAAACCAAATGAACTTTGAAAAATCAAGAGAATGTAACTGTGACAAGATAAACCTCATCAAAACACTACTGTAATATTCCAACTCTTGTATTTCAACGAAAGAAAACCAAAGTGATCTTTGAAAAATCAAAAGAATGTAACTGTGACATGGTAAACCATGACAAAAGACAAGTGAAATATTCCAACTCTTGCATTTCAATGAAAGAAATTTAAGATGAACTTTGATTCTTTGGCAAGGTAAACCATGACTAAACACTACTGAAATATTCCAACTCTTGCGTTTCAACGAATAAAATTCAAAATGAACTTTGAAAAATCAAGAGAATGTATCTGTGACAAGGTAAACCATGACAAAACACTACTGAAATATTCCACCTCTTGCATTTCAACGAAAAGAAATTCAAAATGAACTATGAAAAATTAAGAGAATGTAGACGGTGACAAGGTAGACCAAGACAAAACACTACTGAAATATTCCAACTCTTGCATTTCAACCACATCAGAACACTACTGAAATATTCCAACTCTTACATTTCAACGATAGAAATCCAAATGAACTTTGAAAAATTAAGAGAATGTAACTGCGACTAGGTAAACCACGACAAAACACTATTGAAATATTCCGACTCTTGCATTTCATAGAAAGAAATCCAAAATGAACTTTGGAAAATTAAGAGAACATAACCTTGACAAGGTAAACCCCAACAAAACACTACTGAAATATTCCATCTCTTGCATTTCAATGAATGAAATTCAAAATGAACTTTGAAAAATCAAGAGAATGTAACTGTGACAAAGTAAACCATAACAAAACACTACTGAAATATTCCAACTCTTACATTTTCAACTAAATAAAACCAAATGAACTATGAAAATCAAGAGAATGTAACTGTAACAAGATAAACCTCATCAAAACACTACTGTAATATTCCAACTCTTGTATTTAACCGAAAGAAAACCAAAGTGATCTTTGAAAAATCAAAAGAACGTAACTGTGACATGGTAAACCATGACAAAACACTAGTGAAATATTCCAACTCTTGCATTTGAATGAAAGAAATTTAAGATGAACTTTGATTCTTTGGCAAGGTAAACCATGACAAAACACTACTGAAATATTACAACTCTTGCATTTCAAAGAATGAAATTCAAAATGAACTTTGAAAAATCAAGAGAATATATCTGTGACAAGGCAAACCATAACAAAACACTACTGAAATATTCCAACTCTTGCATTTCAACGAAAAGAAATTCAAAATGAACTTTGAAAAATAAAGAGAATGTAGACGGTGACAAGGTAGACCAAGACAAAACACTACTGAAATATTCCAACTCTTGCATTTCATGAAAGAAATCCAAAATGAACTTTGAAAAATTAAGAGAATGTAACTGTGACAAGGTAAACCACAACAAAACACTACTGAAATATTCCAACTCTTGCATTTCAACGAAAGAAATTCAAAATGAACTTTGAAGAATCAAGAGAATGTAACTGTGACAAGGTAAACCATGACAAAACACTGCTGAAATATTCCAACTCTTGCATTTCAACAAAAGAAATTCAAAATGAACTTTGAAAAATCAAGAAAATGTAACTGTGATAGGGTATACCACAACAGAACACTACTGAAATATTCCAACTCTTGCATTTCAACGAAAGAAATGCAGAATGAACTTTGAAAAATTAAGAGAATGTAACTGTGACTAGGTAAACCACGACAAAACACTATTGAAATATTCCAACTCTTGCATTTCATCGAAAGAAATCCAAAATGAACTTTGAAAAATTAAGAGAATGTAAGTATGACAAGGTAAACCACAACAAAAATTACTGAAATATTCCAACTCTTGCATTTCAACGAAATAAACCCAAAATGAACTTTGAAAATTCAAGAGAATGTAACTGTGACAAGGTAAACCTCATCAAAACACTACTGAAATATTCCAACTCTTGCATTTCAACGAAAGAAAACCAAAATGAACTTTGAAAAATCAAGAGAATGTAACTTTGACATGGTAAACCTTGAAAAAAAACTAGTGAAATATTCCAACTCTTGCATTTCAATGAAAGAAATCCAAAATGAACTTTGAAAAATTAAGAGAAAGTAACTGTGACTATGTAAACCACGACAAAACACTATTGGAATATTCCAACTCTTGCATTTCATCGAAAGAAATCCAAAATGAACTTTGAAAACTTAAGAGAATGTAAGTGTGACAAGGTAAACCACACCAAAACACTACTGAAATATTCCAACTCTTGCATTTCAACGAAAGAAATTCAAAATGAACTTTGAAAAATCAAGAGAATGTAACTGTGAGATGGTAAACCATGACAAAACACCAGTGAAATATTCCAACTCTTGCATTTCAATGACAGAAATTCAGAAAAACTTTGAAAAACCAAGAGAATGTAACTGTGACAAGGTAAACCACACCTAACCTTGACAAAACACTAGTGAAATATTCCAACTCTTACATTTCAATGAAAGAAATCCAAAGTGAACTTTGAAAAATTATGAGAAAGTAACTGTGACTAGGTAAACCACGACAAAACACCATTGAAATATCCCAACTCTTGCATTTCATCAAAAGAAATCCAAATGAACTTCGAAAAATTAAGAGAGTGTAAGTGTGACAAGGTAAACCACAACAAAACACTACTGAAATATTCCAACTCTTGCATTTCAACGAAATAAAACCAAAATGAACTTTGAAAAATCAAGAGAATGTAACTGTGACATGGTAAACCTTGATAAAACACTAGTGAAATATTCCAACTCTTGCATTTCAATGAAAGAAATCCAAAATGAACTTTGAAAAATTAAGAGAAAGTAACTGTGACTAGGTAAACCATGACAAAACAATACTGAATTATTCCAACTCTTGCATTTCATCGAAAGAAATCCAAATGAACTTGGAAAACTTAAGAGAATGTAAGCGTGACAAGGTAAACCACACCAAAACACTAGTTAAATGTTCCAAATCTTATATTTCAACGAAAGAAAATCAAAATGAACTTTGAAAAATCAAGAGAATGTAACTGTGAGATGGTAAACCATGACAAAACACCAGTGAAATATTCCAACTCTTGCATTTCAATGACAGAAATTCAGAATGAACCTTGAAAAATCAAGAGAATGTAACTGTGACAAGGTAAACCACACCTAACCTTGACAAAACACTAGTGAAATATTCCAACTCTTGCATTTCAATGAAAGAAATCCAAAATGAACTTTCAAAAATTAAGAGAATGTAACTGTGACTAGGTAAACCACGACAAAACACTATTGAAATATTCCAACTCTTGCATTTCATCAAAAGAAATCCAAAATGAACTTTGAAAAATTAAGAGAGTGTAAGTGTGACATGGTAAACCACAACAAAACACTGCTGAAATATTCCAACTCTTGCATTTCACTGAAATAAAAACAAAATGAACTTTGAAAAATCAAGAGAATGTAACTGTGACAAGGTAAACCACATCAAAACACTACTGAAATATTCCAACTCTTGCATTTCAACGAAAGAAAACCAAAATGATCTTTGAAAAATCAAGAGAATGTAACTGTGACATGGTAAACCTTGACAAAACACAAGTGAAATATTCCAACTCTTGCATTTCAATGAAAGAAATTCAAAATGAACTTTGAAAAATTAAGAGAATATAACTGTGACAAGATAAACCAAGACAAAACACTATTGAAATATTCCAATTCTTGCATTTCATCGAAAGAAATTCAAAATGAACTTTGAAAAATTAAGAGAATTTAACTGTGACAAGTTAAACCACGACAAAACACTACTGAAATATTCCAACTTTTGCGTTTCAATGATAGAAATTCAAAATGGACTTTGAAAAATTAAGAGAATGTAACTGTGACAAGGTAAACCGCAACAAAACACTACTGAAATATTCCAACTCTTGCATTTCAACGAAAGAAATTCAAGATGAACTTTGAAAAATCAAGAGAATATAACTGTGAGAAGGTAAACCATCACAAAACACTACTGAAATATTCCAACTCTTGCATTTCAATGAAAGAAATCCAAAATGAACTTTGAAAAATCAAGAGAATGTAGCTTTGACAAGGTAAACCACAACAAAACACTACTGAAATATTACAACTCTTGCATTTCAACGAAAGAAATTCAAAATGAACTTTGAAAAATCAAGAGAATGTAACTTTGACAAGCTAAACCACAACAAAGCTCTACTGAAATATTCCAACTCCTGCATTTCAACGATAGAAATTCAAAATGAACCTTGAAAAATCAAGAGAATGTATCTATGTTAAGGTAAACCATGACAAAACACTACTGAAATATTCCAACTCTTGCATTTCAATGAAAGAAATCTAAAATGAACTTTGGAAAATCAAGAGAATGTAACTGTGACATGGTAAACCTCGACATAACACTACTGAAATAATCCAACTCTTGCATTTCAATGAAAAAAATTCAAAATGAACTTTAAAAAATCAAGAGATTGTAACTGTGAGAAGGTAAACCACGACAAAACACAAGTGAAATATTCCAACTCTTTTATTTCAACGAAAGAAATTCAAAATGAAATTTGAAAAATTAAGAGAATGTAACTGTGACAAGGTAAATCACAACAAAACACTACTGAAATAATCCAACTCTTGCATTTCAATGAAAGAAATTCAATTGAACTTTGAAAAATCAAGAGAATGTAACTGTGAAATGGTAAATCACGACAAAACACTACTGACATATTCCAACTCTTGCATTTCGATGAATGAAATTCGAAATGAACTTTGAAAAATCAAGAGAATGTAACTGTGACAAGGTAAAACACGATAAAACACTACTGATATATTCCAACTCTCGCATTTCAACGATAAAAATTCTAAATGAACTTTGAAAAATCAAGAGAATGTAACTGTGACGAGGTAAACCACAACAACACACTAATGAAATATTCCAACTCGTGCATTTCATCGAAAGAGATACAAAATGAACTTTGAAAAATCAAGAGAATATAACTGTGACAAGGTAAACCATGACAAAACACTACTGAAATATTCCAACTCTTGCATTTCAACGAAAGAAATCCAAAATGAACTTTGAAAAATCAAGAGAGTGTAGCTGTGAGATGGTAAACCGCGACAAAACACTACTGAAATAATCCAACTCTTGCATTTCAATGAAAGAAATTCAAAATGAACTTTGAAAAATCAAGACAATTTAACTGTGACAGGGTAAACAACTATAAAACACTACTGAAATATTCCAACTCTTGCATTTCAACGAAAGAAATTAAAAATGGACTTTGAAAAATTAAGAGAATGTAACTGTGACAAGGTAAACAACGATAAAACACTACTGAAATATTCCAACTCTTGCATTTCAACGAAAGTAATTAAAAATGAACTTTGAAAAATTAAGAGAATGTAACTGTGACAAGGTAAACCTCATCAAAACACTACTGAAATATTCCAACTCTTGCATTTCAACGAAAGAAAACCAAAATGATCTTTGAAAAATCAAGAGAATGTAACTGTGACATGGTAAACCTTGACAAAACACTAATGAAATATTCCAACTCTTGCATTTCAATGAAAGAAATTCAAAATGAACTTTGAAAAATTAAGAGAATGTAACTGTGACAAGGTAAACCGCAACAAAACACTACTGAAATATTCCAACTCTTGCATTTCAACGAAAGAAATTCAAGATGAACTTTGAAAAATCAAGAGAATATAACTGTGAGATGGTAAACCATGACAAAACACTAGTTAAATATTCCAACTCTTGCATTTCAATGAAAGAAATTCAAAATGAACTTTGAAAAATCAAGAGAATGTAACTGTGACAAGGTAAACCACAACAAAACACTACTGAAATATTCCAACTCTTGCATTTCAACGAAAGAAATCCAAAATGAATTTGAAAAATTACGAAGATGTAGCTTTGACAAGGTAAACCACAACAAAGCTCTACTGAAATATTCCAACTCCTGCATTTCAACGATAGAAATTCAAAATGAACCTTGAAAAATTAAGAGAATGTAACTGTGTTAAGGTAAACCATGACAAAACACTACTGAAATATTCCAACTCTTGCATTTCAATGAAAGAAATCCAAAATGAACTTTGAAAAATCAAGAGAATGTAACTGTGACATGGTAAACCACGACTTAACACTACTGAAATAATCCAACTCTTGCATTTCAATGAAAGAAATTCAAAATGAACTTTAAAAAATCAAGAGAATGTAACTGTGAGAAGGTAAACCACGAAAAAACACTACTGAAATATTCCAACTCTTGCATTTCAACGAAAGAAATTCAAAATGAAATTTTAAAAATCAATAGAATGTAACTGTGAAATGGTAAATCACGACAAAACACTACTGATATATTCCAACTCTTTCATTTCAACGAAAAAAATTCGAAATGAACTTTGAAAAATCAAGAGAATGTAACTGTGACAAGGTAAACCACAACAAAACACTACTGAAATATTCCAACTCTTGCATTTCAACGAGAGAGATTCAAAATGAACTTTGAAAAATTAAGAGAATGTAAATGTGACAAGGTAAACCACAACAAAACACTACTGATATATTCCAACTCTCGCATTTCAACGAAAAAAATTCTAAATGAACTTTGAAAAATCAAGAAAATGTAACTGTAACAAGGTAAACCACGACAAAACACTATTGAAATATTCTAACTCTTTCATTTCATCGAAACAAATTCAAAATAAACTTTGAAAAATTAAGAGAATGTAATTGTGACAAGGTAAACCGCAACAAAACACTACTGAAATATCCCAACTCTTGCATTTCAACGAAAGAAAAACCAAAATGAACTTTGAAAAATCAAGAGAATGTAACTTTGACAATGTAAACCATATCAAAACACTACTGAAATATTCCAACTCTTGCATTTCAACGAAAGAAATCCAAAATGAACTTTGAAAAATCAAGAGAGTGTAGCTGTGAGATGGTAAACCGCGACAAAACACTACTGAAATAATCCAACTCTTGCATTTCAATGAAAGAAATTCAAAATGAACTTTGAAAAATCAAGACAATGTAACTGTGACAAGGTAAACAACGATAAAACACTACTGAAATATTCTAACTCTTGCATTTCAACGAAAGAAATTAAAAATAAACTTTGAAAAATTAAGAGAATGTAACTGTGACAAGGTAAACAACGATAAAACACTACTGAAATATTCCAACTCTTGCATTTCAACGAAATGAATTAAAAATGAACTTTGAAAAATTAAGAGAATGTAACTGTGACAAGGTAAACCTCATCAAAACACTACTGAAATATTCCAACTCTTGCATTTCAACGAAAGAAAACCAAAATGATCTTTGAAAAATCAAGAGAATGTAACTATGACATGGTAAACCTTGACAAAACACTAGTGAAATATTCCAACTCTTGCATTTCAATGAATGAAATTGAAAATGAACTTTGAAAAATTAAGAGAATGTAACTTTGACAAGGTAAACCACGACAAAACACTATTGAAATATTCCAACTCTTGCATTTCATCGAAAGAAATTCAAAAGTGAACTTTGAAAAATTAAGAGAATGTAACTGTGACTAGGTAAACCACGACAGAAAACTACTGAAATATTCCAACTCTTGCATTTCAATGATAGAAATTCAAAATGGACTTTGAAAAATTAAGAGAATGTAACTGTGAAAAGGTTAACTGCAACAAAACACTACTGAAATAATCCAACTCTTGTATTTCAACGACAGAAATTCAAGATGAACTTTGAAAAATCAAGAGAATGTAACTGTGAGATGGTAAACCATGACAAAACACTAGTGAAATATTTTAACTCTTGCATTTCAATGAAAGAAATTCAGAATGAACTTTGAAAAATCAAGAGAATGTAGCTGTGACAAGGTAAACAACGACAAAACAATACTGAAATATTCCAGCACTTGCATTTCAATGAAAGAAATTCAAAATGAACTTTAAAAAATCAAGAAAATGTAACTGTGACAAGGTAAACCACAACAAAACACTACTGAAATATTCCAACTCTTGCATTTCAACGATAGAAATTCAAAATTAACCTTGAAAAATTAAGAGAATGTAACTGTGTTAAGGTAAACTATGACAAAACACTACTGAAATATTCCAACTCTTGCATTTCAATGAAAGACATCCAAAATGAACTTTGAAAAATCAAGAGAATGTAACTGTGACATGGTAAACCACGACATAACACTACTTAAATAATCCAACTCTTGCATTTCAATGAAAGAAATTCAGAACGAACTTTGAAAAATCAAGAGAATGTAACAGTGACATGGTAAACCATGACAAAACACTAATGGTGGGAGGGTGAGCCAAAAGTTGGGGGATGGGGTCCTTTTGTCTCAAAATGCGCAAATTAAAAAGTATTTAAAAAATTGGGAGGGGGCTCTTTCGGGACCCGGGAGGGCCATTGGGGGTTCAGTGGGTCCTTGGGGGGCCGCATGGTCCTTTGGGAGCCCAGGAGATCTTTGGGGCCGGGGGGTTTCATCGGGGTTGGGGTAGGGGGATCGGGGCCCTTTGGGGTTAGGGTTTGGAGATCGGGGCCCTTTGGGGTTGGGGTAGAGGACTTCACAACACTGTTCAAATGGAACTTGTGTATTATAACGACCACAGAGTTTCACCCTCAAATCCTCTTTTAAAACATCTTCTAAAATCATCTTTTAAAATGTCTCTAACTGTTTCGCCGAAATAATTCCCTAAAATGTCTAAAACGGTCTCGCCCAAATAACCCCTAAACGTAATTTCTGCGTGTTCCTTTTGTTTTTGACATCCCTGCGCTGTCACATTTGAAATTACTGGGAAATCCTTTCCCGCGTTAATCTCTTTATCTCATAAATGTTCCTAGCTACACTATTAAGGTTTCGTTAGAATATAAATTTATCTCTCCGACTTGAAGATCAGTGAAGCCGTATTTAAAAATAGAATTTCTATCTCTTTAGAGTCCCGCATAATTCCAAGATAACAAGTGATGTCATTTCTAATTCCTGACACTAAAGATCAATGAAGCCCTATTTAAAAATAGAACATTAATTTATCTCTCTGACCTAAGGAGCGTTTATCCCTCAGACCTAAGATCAAAGAAGCCATACTTGTTTCTTTATTCCCCTTTTTGTAAATCAATAATCCCCCTAGCGATTATGTAAATCAAGTTCTCAGAAATTCTCTCCCCTTTCGTGAATCAATAATTCCCCTCGATTATGTAAATCAATTTCATCGAAACCATGAAACATCCATCAAAGTGAGAAAAGTCCTGTTTTTTCATTCTCACTGACAAAACCATAAAACAGACATAAATTACTGTTGACATCCATGAAAAACATCAAATAAATTGACCAACACTCATAACCGTCCAAGAAACATCCATACAAGTGAGAAAAATCATGTTTTTCCATTCTCACTGACAAATACCATAAAACAGACACGAAATGCTGTTGACATCCATGAAAAACATCAAATAAATTGGCCAACACTCCTAACCCTCCAAGAAACATCCATAAAAGTGAGAAAATTCCTGTTTTTTCAAGTGAGAAAAATTCTGTGTTTTCATTCTCACTGAAAAACCATAAAAACATGCATAAATTATGTTCTCGTCGGAGTCAATAAGGCCTTTCTACTCACTTCTCAATTATTAACCTAAGAGTGAAAGTTTGGTCGACACATCCTCTATCTTTCCTAAAACCCTACTGCTCTTCTCTTAAAACTTTGTCTCCGGCATCTCTCAGTCTAAAAATACTCATATTACTAGGTAATTTACTACCTACAGACACCTGACTAATGCCTCGATAATTACCAGACTCACTTTTATTACCTTTCTTATAAAGCGGCTTAATTAAGGTATTCCTAAAATCGTTAGGTACTTCCCCTTTTTCAAAAAGCATATTCATAATCTTCAGTAACTGATTTCTAACCTCAGAGCCACCATATTTAAGAAACTCATTTACCACCCTATTAGCACCTGGAGCCTTATTATTTTTTAATCATTTTAGTACTGGTGCTAATTCCTCCTCACAAAAACAAATCTTCCTTCACATCCGAGGTATCACAAACTTTTTCATTTTCCTCTATATTTTTTCCTGCAACTCTATCTCGGTTAAGCTAATTCTCAAAATGTTCGGCCCATCTCTCTTTAGTTTTTTTCTTATCGCTAATTGCGACCCCATTCCTATCTTTAACTGGGCCAAGTCCGAATTGACTACTCCCTCTCTATTTGTTAACATGCCAGTACAATATTTTACTATTATGCCGTCTAGCTGCATTTTCCAGATCCTTCACAATTTTATCCATGGCCTCCACTTCACACCTCCTTAGTTCATATTTTGATGTTTTCTCCACTTTTTTTATATTTCTCTTATTTTCATACGATCTATCACTCAGATAATTCTTGTACAAGTCCTTTTTCCTTTCTATTAAACATAAAACGTTTTCACTAATATTCTTAGCTGCAGTTCTAGATTTCTTCCCTAATACACCTTCAGCAACCATCTTCCAAATTATCAAATTTTCAACTCTCAAGTTTAGTATTCAACTGTTCCTGGAAAGTTTCTCTCAAATTGTCATCCTGGAGTCTACCAACATCATAACTTCCCGGGAGGTAGTTACCCTTCCGATATTTCAGCTTTAAATGAACCCTTGACACTACTAGATGGTGATCTTTACTTGTAACATCAATAACAGCACCCCTATATACCCTAGTATCTTGTATTGATCCTGCCAGTCTTTGGTTTACTATAACATAATCAATAAGGTTTGCTGTCTTACCATCAAGTGAATACCATGTTAACTTATGAGAGTAGAATGCATCGTCTGGATTCTAGGAGACGTATAGCCACTACTCTTTTCTTCCTTATTGGTTTAATATCATGAAAAAGGTTTAACGGCGATTCCGTAGATATGATAGTTTGGATTCTATGGAAGCTCTACACCTTTTCAAAGAGAGTGAGTATTTGACATTTTTGCAAAAAGGGATAAGTAATTCGCAAATTGGACACTATGAACGATATTAATTAATGTTTTGAATAATAGGAGTGTCAATGATTCTAATTAGTGATTGGATTGTAATTGAAATCGAAAATATCTCAGAATCGAAAATAAATGGGATCTGCCTCAAGGGGAAGGCTCAGAGGCCCTTCGTTCCCCCATTTCTGAGGGCAGGGGAGGGGGAGGGTCAATTTTGGATGGTAAAACAAAAATGCTCAGAATCGAAAATAAATGGGATCTGCCTCAGGGGCAAGGCTCAGAGGCCCTTCGTTCCCCAATTTCTGAGGGCAGGCGAGGGGGGGGAGGATAAATTTTGGAGGGAAAACCAAAAATTCTCATAATCGAAAATAAATGGGTTGTGCCTAAAGGGGATGGCTCAGAGGCCCTTTGTTCCCCAATTTCTGAGGGCTGGGGAGGGGGAGGGTCAATTTTGGAGGGAAAACCAAAAATGCTCAGAATCGAAAATAAATGGGATCTGCCTCAAAGGGCAAGGCTCAGATTCCCCTCCTTCCTCCATTTCTGAGGGCAGGGGAGAGGGGGGAGTCAATTTTGGAGGGAAAACCAAAAATACTCAGAATCAAAAATAAACAGGATCTGCCTCAAGGGAAAGGCTCAGAGGCCCTACGTTCACCCATTTCTGTGAGCAGGGGAGGGGGGGGGGGAGGGTCAATCTTGGAAGGGAAAACCAAAAATACTCAGAAAGTTCATTTTGAATTTCCTTCATTGAAATGCAAGAGTTGGAATATTTCAGTAGTGTTTTGTTGTGCTTTACCTTGTTATAGTTACATTCTCTTAGTTTTTCAAAGTTCATTTTGAATTTCTTTCGTTGAAATGCAAGAGTTGGAATATTTCAGTAGTGACTTGTTGTGCTTTACCTTGTCACAGTTAAAGTCTCTTGATTTTTCGAAGTTCATTTTGAATTTCTGTCGTGAAATAAAGTCACCTCTTGGATACACAATACAGAAATTTCATTAAAGAAATTATGAAAAAATTGTAAGTAAGTAGCAAATTCTTTCTTGAATTCACCTGCTGGATAAACAAAAAGAAATTTGGTTCAAGAAATAATGACAAAATTCTAAGTAAGTAACAAACTCTTTCTTGAAGTTACATCTTGGATACACAATGCAGAAATTTCATTTAAGAAATTATGAAAAAATTCTAAGCAAGTTTTAAACTCTTTCCTGAAATCACCTCTTGGGTACACAATGCAGAAATTTCATTTAAGAAACTATGAAAAAATTGTAAGTAAGTAAGTAACAGATTCTTTCTTGAAGTCACCTCTTGGATACACAATACAGAAATTTCATTAAAGAAATTATGAAAAAATTGTAAGTAAGTAGTAAATTTTGTTTTGAATTCACCTGCTGGATAAACAAAAAGACATTTCGTTCAAGAAATTATGACAAAATTATAAGTAAGTAAAAAACTGTTTGCAGTTTTCACGACTTATATACATGATGTAGAAAAGTCATTCAAGAAATTATGAAAAACATTCTCATTAATTGACAATTTAGTTCTTTTAGTCTACTATTGTATATAAAATACTTAAATTTCATTCCATATACTATGAAAATATTTGTAAGTTATTAACAAGCTATTTATTGATTTCACCTCTTGGATATACAGTACAGATACTTCATTCAATAAATTATGAAAAAATCGCAAGTAAGTAACAAACTCTTTATTGTTTTCACCTTTTGGATATACAATGCGGATATTTCATTCAATAAATTATGAACAAATTGTAAGCAAGTAACAAACTCTTTCCTGAAGTCAGATCTTGGATACACAATGCAGAAACTTCATTTAAGAAACTATGAAAAAATTATAAGTAAGTGACAAATTCTTTCTTGAAGTCACCTCTTGGATACACAATACAGAAATTTCATTAAAGAAATTATGAAAAAATTGTAAGTAAGTAGCAAATTCTTTCTTGAATTCACCTGCTGGATAAACAAAAAGACATTTCGTTCAAGAAATTAAGACAAAATTCTAAGGAAGTAACAAACTCTTTCTTGAAGTTACCTCTTGGACACACAATGCAGAAATTTCATTTAAGAAATTATGAAAAAATTGTAAGCAAGTAACAAACTCTTTCCTGAAGTCACCTCTTGGATACACAATGCAGAGATTTCATTTAAGAAACTATGAAAAAATTGTAAGTAAGTAAGTAACAGATTCTTTCTTGAAGTCACCTCTTGGATACACAATACAGAAATTTCATTTAAGAAATTATGAAAAAATTGTAAGTAAGTAGCAAATTCTTTCTTGAATTTACCTACTAGATAAAAAAAAAGAAATTTCGTTCAAGAAAGTATGACAAAATTCTAAGTAAGTAAAAAACTTTTTATTTTTTTTACGACTTAGCCACACGATGTAGAAATTTAATTCAAGAAATTCTGATAAAATTCTCAGTAAGTGACAATTTCTTTCTTGAAGTCAACTCTTGGATACACAATACGGAAATTTCATTCAAGAAATTATGAAAATATTTGTAAGTAAGTAACATGCTCTTTATTCATTTCACCTCTTGGATATACAGTACATATACTTCATTCAAGAAATTATGAAAAAATCGCAAGTAAGTAACAAACTCTTTATTGTTTTCACCTCTTGGATATACAATGCGGATATTTCATTCAATAAATTATGAAAAAATTGTAAGCAAGTAACAAACTCTTTCCTGAAGTCACATCTTGGAAACACAGTGCAGAAACTTCATTTAAGAAACTATGAAAAAATTTTAAATAAGTAAGTAACAAATTATTTCCTGAGGTCACCTCTTTGATACGCAATGCGGTAACTTCTATAAAGAAATTAGGAAAAAAATGGTAAGTAAACTGCGAATTCTTTCATAAACTCATCTACTCGATAAACAAAAGGCATTTAATTCACTAAATAAAGACAAATTTTAAGAAAGGAAGAAACTCTTTCTTACAGTTACCTCATGGATATACAATACAGAAATTTCATTTAAGAAATTATGAAAAAATTGTAAGTAAGTAACAAACTCTTTCTTGAAGTCACTTCTTGGATACACAATGCAGAAACTTCATTTAAGAAACTATGAAAAAAATTATAAGTAAGTAAGTAATAAATTCTTTCTTGAAGTCACTTCTTGGATACACAATACAGAAATTTCATTAAAGAAACTATGAAAAAATTGTAAGTAACTATCAAATTCTTTCTTGAATTCACCTGCTGGATAAACAAAAAGACATTTCGTTCAAGAAATTATGACAAAATTCTAAGTAAGTAACAAACTCTTTATTGTTTTCACGACTTAGATATACGATGTAGAAATTTAATTCAAGAAATTATGAAAAAATTCTCAGTAAGTAACAATTTCTTTCTTGAAGTCAATTCTTGGATACACAATACGGAGATTTCATTCAAGAAATTATGAAAATATTTGTAAGTAAGTAACAAACTCTTTATTGATTTCACCTCTTGGATATACAATACAGATACTTCATTCAATAAATTATGAAAAAATCGCAAGTAAGTAACAAACTCTTTATTGTTTTCGCCTCTTGGATATACAATGCGGATATTTCATTCAATAAATTATGAAAAAATTGTAAGCAAGTAACAAACTCTATCCTGAAGTCACATCTTGGATAAACAATGCAGAAACTTCATTTAAGAAACTATGAAAAAATTTTAAATAAGTAAGTAACAAATAATTTCTTGAAGTCACCTCTTGGATACACAATGCAGAAATTTCATTAAAGAAATTATGAAAAAATTGTAAGTAAGTAGCAAATTCTTTCTTGAACTCACCTGCTGGATAAACAAAAAGACATTTCGTTCAAGAAATTATGACAAAATTCTAAGTAAGTAACAAACTCTTTCTTGAAGTTACCTCTTGGATACACAATGCAGAAATTTCATTTAAGAAATTATGAAAAAATTGTAAGCAAGTAACAAACTCTTTCCTGAAGTCACCTCTTGGATACACAATGCAGAAACTTCATTTAAGAAACTATGAAAAAATTGTAAGTAAGTAAGTAACAAATTATTTCTTGAAGTCACCTCTTGGATACACAATACAGAAATTTCATAAAAGAAATTGTGAAAAAATTGTAAGTAAGTAGCAAATTCTTTCTTGAATTCACCTACTTGATAAACAAAAAGACATTTCGTTCAAGAAATTATGACAAAATTCTAAGTAAGTAACAAACTCTTTATTGTTTTCACGACTTAGATACACGATGTAGAAATTTAATTCAAGAAATTATGAAAAAATTCTCAGTAAGTATCAATTTCTTTCTTGAAGTCAACTCTTGGATACACAACATTGAAATTTAATTCGAGAAAATACGAAAATATGTTCCAGTAAGTAAAAAAATCTTTATTAATTCCACCTCTTGAATATATAATACGGATACTTCGTTCGATAATTTATGAAAAAATGGCAAGTACGTAACAAACTCTTTATTGTTTTCACCTCTTGAATATAAACTGTAGGTATTTTATTAAATAAATTACGAAAAAATTGTAAGCAAGTAACAAACTCTTTCCTGAAGTCACATCTTGGAAACACAGTGCAGAAACTTCATTTAAGAAACTATGAAAAAATTTTAAATAAGTAAGTAAAAAACTATTTCTTGAAGTCACCTCTTGGATACACAATGCAGAAATTTCATTAAAGAAATTAGGAAAAAA
Source organism: Artemia sp. Qi Xiang Cuo (assembly GCF_049724085.1). Classification (NCBI taxonomy): domain Eukaryota; kingdom Metazoa; phylum Arthropoda; class Branchiopoda; order Anostraca; family Artemiidae; genus Artemia; species Artemia sp. Qi Xiang Cuo. Next base: position 56,108,190 of record NC_142806.1, on the reverse strand, counting down.
TTGTATGTAAGTAGCAAATTCTTTCTTGAACTCACCTGCTGGATAAACAAAAAGACATTTCGTTCAAGAAATTATGACAAAATTCGAAGTAAGTAACAAACTCTTTCTTTCAGTTACCTCTTTGATACACAATGCAGAAATTTCATTAAAGAAACTATGAAAAAATTGTAAGTAAGTAACAAACTCTTTCCTGATGTTACCTCTTGGATACACAATGCAGAAAATTCATTTAAGAAATTATGAAAAAAATTGTTAGTAAGTAAGTAACAAATTCTTTCTTGGAGTCACCTCTTGGATACACAATACAGAAATCTCATTATAGAAATTTATTAAAAAATTGTGAGTAAGTAGCAAATTCTTTCTTGAATTCACCTGCTGGATAAACAAAAAGACATTTCGTTCAAGAAATTATGACAAAATTCTAAATAAGTAACAAACTCTTCATTGTTTTCATGACTTAGATACAGGATGTAGAAATCTAGTTCAAGAAATTATGAAAAAATTCTTAGTAAGTAACAATTTCTTTCTTGAATTCAACTCTTGGATACACAATATTGAAATTTAATTCAAGAAATTATGAAAATAATTGTAAGTAAGTAACACACTCTTTATTGATTTCACCTCTTGGATATATAGTATAGATACTTCATTCAATAAATTATGAAAAAATCGCAAGTAAGTAACATACTCTTTATTGTTTTCACCTCTTGGATATACAATACGGAAATTTCATTCAATAAATTATGAAAATTTGTAAGCAAGTAACAAACTCTTTGAAGTCACCTCTTGGATACACAATACAAAAATTTTATAAAAGAAATTAGGAAAAAAATTGTAAGTAAGTAGCAAATTCTTTCTTGAATTCATCTGCTGGATAAACAAAAAGACATTTCGTTCAAGAAATTATGACAAAATTCTAAGTAAGTAACAGACTCATTATTGTTTTCACGACTTAGATACACGATGTAGAAATTGAATTCAAGAAATTATGAAAAAATTCTCAGTAAGTAACAATTTCTTTCTTGAAGTCAACTCTTGGATACACAATACGGAAATTTCATTCAAGAAATTATGAAAATATTTTTAAGTAAGTAACAAACTCTTTTTTGATTTCACCTCTTGGATATACAGTACAGATACTTCATTCAATAAATTATGAAAAAATCGCCAGTAAGTAACAAACTCTTTATTGTTTTCACTTCTTGGATATACAATACGGAAATTTCACTCAATAAATTATTAAAATTTGTAAGCAAGTAACAAACTCTTTCCCTAAGTCACCTCTTGGATACACAATGCAGAAACTTATTTAAGAAAGTATGAAAACATTGTAAGTAAGTAAGTAAGTAACAAATTCTTTCTTGAATTCGCATCTTGGATAAACAAAAAAAGTCATTTCATTCAAGAAATTATGACAAAAATCTAAATAAGTAACAAATCCTTTCTTGAATTCGCCATTGGGTTGCACAATACAGAAATTTAATTCAGGAAACTGAGAAAAACATCGCAAACAAAGTATTTCTCGAACTCGCTTCCTGGACAGACAATACAGCAATTTCACTCAAGAAATTATTAAAAAATTGTAAGTAAGTAGCAAACTGTTTCCTGAATTGTCCTCCTGGATGCACAATACAGATATTTCATTCAATAAATTATAAAAAAAATTGTAAGTAAGTAACCAACTCTTTCTTGAATACACCTCTTGGATACCCAATACTGATATTTCTTTCGAGAAATTATGAGAAAATTCTAAGTAAGTAACAATCTCTTTCTTGAAGTCCCCTCTTGGATACGCAATACGATACGGAAATTTCATTCAAGAAATTATGAGAAAATTCCAGGTAGGTAACAATCTCTTTCTTGAAGTCCCCTCTTGGATACACAATACGGATATTTTATTCAAGGAATTATAAAAAAAGGAAAGTAAGTAAAAAACTCTTTATTGATTTCACCTCTTGGTACAAAAAAAGACATTTCGTTCAAGAAATTATAACAAAATTCTAAGTAAGTAAAAAAACTCATTCTTGAATTCGCCGTTTGCATGCACAATACAGAAATTTCATTCTATGGGACCTCTATACATGATTAAACACGTTTTGAAACTACATGCTATTTGCTTGCCTTTCCTTGGTACCTTTCCAAACGAGCGGGGATTCCCCACTGGTTCCTACACATTGCAAAAAAGTGAGCAGTACAAAAACTCCACGTTTTCAACCAGACTGGTTTTTTAGACAACACCCATTTTTTTTAGGGGTCAATCAGAGACAGCGGAGATTGCTTAATATACGATAACTTGATTGGTGATTGGTTACACCCCGCAACGGCGCACACATAGTGAGAGAGACATGCAAAGTCGACATAGATTTATTTCATTTTTTCAGGTTAATTTAGACGAGGGTACGTGCGCCCACGTAACTTCGTCTAAATTGACCTTAAAAAATGAAATAAAGCTATGTCGACTTTGCATGTCTCTCTCACTAGGTATGCGCCGTTGCGATGTGTAACCAATCACCAATCAAGTGATCGTATATTGAGCAATCTCCGCTGTCTCTGATTGACCCCTTAAAAAAAAATGGGTGTTGTCTGAAAAACCAGCCTGGTTGAAAACGTGGAGTTTTCGTACTGCTCACTTTTTTGCAATATGTAGGGACCAGTGGGGAATCCCCACTCGCTTGGAAAGGCACCAAGGAAAGAGAAGCAAATAGCATTTAGTTTCAAAACGTGTTTAATCACGTGTAGAGGTCCCATAGAATGAAATTTCTGTATTGTGCATGCAAACAGCGAATTCAAGAATGAGTTTTTTTACTTACTTAGAATTTTGTCATAATTTCTTGAATGAAATGTCTTTTTATTGTACCAAGAGGTGAAATCAATAAAGAGTTTGTTACTTACTTTCCTTTTTTTATAATTTCTTGAATAAAATATCCGTATTGTGTATCCAAGAGGGGACTTCAAGAAAGAGATTGTTCTCTACCTGGAATTTTCTCATAATTTCTTGAAGTAAATTTCCGTATCGTATTGCGTATCCAAGAGGGGACTTCAAGAAAGAGATTGTTACTTACTTAGAATTTTCTCATAATTTCTTGAACGAAATTTCCGTATTGTGTATCCAAGAGGTGTATTCAAGAAAGAGTTTGTTACTTACTTACAATTTTTTTTTTAATTTCTTGAATGAAATATCTGTATTGTGCATCCAGGAGGAGAATTCAAGAAACAGTTTGCTACTTACTTACATTTTTTTCATAATTTCTTGAGTAAAATTGTTGTATTGTCTGTCCAGGAAGCGAGTTCAAGAAAGAGTTTGTTTGCGATGTTTTTCATAGTTTCCTGAATTAAATTTCTGTATTGTGCAACCCAATGGCAAATTCAAGAAAGGGTTTGTTACTTTTTTAGAATTTTGTCATAATTTCTTGAATGAAATGACTTTTTTTGTTTATCCAAGAGGCGAATTCAAGAAAGAATTTATTAATTACTTACTTAGTTACAATTTTTTCATACTTTCTTCAATGAAGTTTCTGCATTGTGTATCCAAGAGGTGACTTAAGGAAAGAGTTTGTTACTTGCTTACAAATTTTCATAATTTATTGAATGAAATTTCCGTATTGCATATCCAAGAAGTGAAAACAATGAAGAGTTTGTTACTTACTGGCGATTTTTTCATAATTTATTGAATGAAGTATCTGTACTGTATATCCAAGGGGTGAAATCAGGAAAGAGTTTGTTACTTACTTAAAAATATTTTCATAATTTCTTGAATGAAATTTCCGTATTGTGTATCCAAGAGTTGACTTCAAGAAAGAAATTGTTACTTACTGAGAATTTTTTCATAATTTCTTGAATTAAATTTCTACATCGTGTATCTAAGTCGTGAAAACAATAATGAGTCTGTTACTTACTTAGAATTTTGTCATAATTTCTTGAACGAAATGTCTTTTTGTTTATCCAGCAGGTGAATTCAAGAAAGAATTTGCTACTTACTTACAATTTTTTTCCTAATTTCTTTTATAAAATTTCTGTATTGTGTATCCAACAGGTGACTTCAAAGAGTTTGTTACTTACTTACAAATTTTCATAATTTATTGAATGAAATTTCCGTATTGTATATCCAAGAGGTGAGAACAATAAAGAGTTTGTTACTTACTTGCGATTTTTTCATAATTTATTGAATGAAGTATCTGTATTGTATATCCAAGAGGTGAAATCAATAAAGAGTTTGTTACTTACTTACAAATATTTTCATAATTTCATGAATGAAATTTCCGTATTGTGTATCCAAGAGTTGACTTCAAGAAAGAAATTGTTACTTACTGAGAATTTTTCATAATTTCTTGAATTAAATTTCTACATCGTGTATCTAACTCGTGAAAACAATAAAGCGTTTGTTACTTACTTAGAATTTTGTCATAATTTCTTGAACGAAATGTCTTTTTGTTTATCCAGTAGGTGACTTCAAGAAAGAATTTGTTACTTACTTACTTACAATTTTTTCATAGTTTCTTTTATGAGATTTCTGTATTGTGTATCCAAGAGGTGACTTCAAGAAAGAATTTGTTACTTACTTACTCTACAATTTTTTCATAGTTTCTTAAATGAAGTTTCTGAATTGTGTATCCAAGAGGTGACTTCAGGAAAGAGTTTGTTACTTGCTTACAATTTTTCATAATTTCTTAAATGAAATTTCTGCATTGTGTATCCAAGAGGTAACTTCAAGAAAGAGTTTGTTACTTACTTAGAATTTTGTCATAATTTCTTGAACGAAATGTCTTTTTGTTTATCCAGCGGGTGAATTCAAGAAAGAATTTGCTATTTACTTACAATTTTTTCATAATTTCTTCAATGAAATTTCTGCAGTGTATCCAAGAGGTGACTTCAAGAAAGAATTTGTTACTTACTTATTTACAATTTTTTCATAGTTTCTTAAATGAAGTTTCTGCATTGTGTATCCAAGATGTGACTTCAGGAAAGAGTTTGTTACTTGCTTACAATTTTTTCATAATTTATTGAATGAAATATCCACTTTGTATATCCAAGAGGTGAAAACAATAAAGAGTTTGTTACTTACTTGCTGATTTTTTCATAATTTATTGAATGAAGTATCTGTACTGTATATCCAAGAGTGAAATCAATAAAGAGCTTGTTACTTACTTACAAATATTTTCATAATTTCTTGAATGAAATTTCCGTATTGTGTATCCAAGAGTTGAC
>NC_142806.1:56003020-56102485 GCF_049724085.1 Artemia sp. Qi Xiang Cuo | reverse complement strand
GCATTTCATGACAGAAATTCAAAATGAAATTCGAAAAATTAAGAGAATGTAACTTTGACAAGGTAAAGCACAACAAGTCACTACTGAAATATTCCAACTCTTGCATTTCACGACAGAAATTCAAAATGAAATTTGAAAAATTAAGAGAATGTAACTTTGATAAGGTAAAGCACAACAAAACACAACTTAAATATTCTAATTCTTGCATTTCAATGAAAGAAATTCAAAATGAACTATGAAAATCAACAGAATGTAACTGTGACAAGGTAAAGCACAACAAAACACTACTGAAATATTCCAACTCTTGCATTTCACGACAGAAATTCAAAATGAACATCGAAAAATCACGAGAATGTAACTGTGACAAGGTAAAGCACAGCAAGTCACTACTGAAATATTCCAACTCTTGCATTTCAATGAAAGAAATCCTAAATGAACTATGAAAATCAACAGAATGTAACTGTGACAAGGTAAAGCACAACAAAACACTACTGAAATATTCCAACTCTTGCATTTCACGACAGAAATTCAAAATGAACTTCAAAAAATCAAGAAAATGTAACTGTGACAAGGTAAAGCCCAACAAGTCACTACTGAAATATTCCAACTCTTGCATTTCAACGAAAGAAATCCAAAATGAACTTTGAAAAATCATGAGAATGTAGCTGTGACAAGGTAAACCACGACAAGATACTACTGAAATATTCCAATTCTTTCACTTCGCGAAAGAAATTAAAAATGAACTTTGAAAATTTAATAGTATGTAACTGTGACAAGGTAAAGCACAACAAAACACTACTGAAATATTCCAACTCTTGCATTTCAATGAAATAAATTCAAAATGAACTATGAAAATCAAAAGAATGTAACTGTGACAAGGTAAAGCACAACAAAACACTACTGAAATATTCCAACTCTTTCATTTTACGAGAGAAATTCAAAATGAACTTCGAAAAATCAAGAGAATGTAACTCTGACAAGGTAAAGCACAACAATTCACTACTGAAATATTCCAACTCGTGCATTTCACGACGGAAATTAAAAATGAACTTAGAAAAATCAACAGAATGTAGCTGTGACAAGGTAAACCACGACAAGACACTACTGAAATATTCCAATTCTTGCATTTCACGAAAGAAATTCAAAATGAACTTTGAAAAATTAAGAGAATGTAAATATGACAAGGTAAAGCACAACAAAACACTAGTGAAATATTCCAACTCTTGCATTTCAATGAAAGAAATTCAAAATCAACTATTAAAATCAATAGAATGTAACTGTGACAAGGTAAACCACAACAACACACTACTGAAATATTCCAACTCTTGCATTTCACGACAGAAATTCAAAATGAACTTCAAAAAATCAAGAGAATGTAACTGTGACAAGGTAAAGCACAACAAGTCACTACTGAAATATTCCAACTCTTGCATTTCACGACAGAAATTCAAAATGAACTTTGAAAAATCATGAGAATGTAGCTGTGACAAGGTAAAACACGACAAGACACTACTGAAATATTCCAATTCTTGCACGTCGCGAAAGAAATTCAAAATGAACTTTGAAAAATTAAGAGAATGTAACTCTGACAAGGTAAAGCACAACAAAAAACTACTGAAATATTCCAACTCTTGCATTTCAATGAAAGAAATTCAAAATGAACTATGAAAATCAACAGAATGTAACTGTGACAAGGTAAAGCACAACAAAACACTACTAAAATATTCAAACTCTTGCATTTTAGGAGAGAAATTCAAAATGAACTTCAAATAATCAAGAGAATGTAACTGTGACAAGGTAAAGCACAACAAGTCACTACTGAAATATTCCAGCTCTTGTATTTTACGACAGAAATTCAAAATGAACTTCGAAAAATCAAGAGAATGTAACTGTGACAAGGTAAAGCACAACATGTCACTACTGAAATATTCCAACTCTTGCATTTCACGACAGAAATTCAAAATGAACTTCGAAAAATCATGAGAATGTAGCTGTGACATGTTCCCTTCCAAAATTGACCCTCCCCCCTCCCCTGCCCTCAGAAATGGGTGAACGAAGGGCCTCTGAGCCTTCCCCTTGAGGCAGATCCCGTTTATTTTAGATTCTGAGTATTTTTGGTTTGTCCTCCAAAATTGACTCCCCCCCACCCCTGCCCTCAGAAATGGAGGAAGGAGGGGGCTCTGAGCCTTGCCCTTGATGCAGATCCCGTTTATTTTCGATTCTGACTATTTTTGGTTTTCCCTCCAAAATTGACTCCCCCTCCCCCCTGCCCTCATAAATGGAGGAAGGAGGGGTCTCTGAGCCTTGCCCTTGAGGCAGATTCCGTTTATTTTCGTTTCTGATCATTTTTGGTTTTCCCTCCAAAATTGTCCCTCCCCCCTCCCCTGCCCTCAGAAATTGTGGAACGAAGGGCCTCTGAGCCTTGGCCTTGAGGCAAATCACATTTATTTTCAATTCTGAGCATTTTTTTTTTTCCCCCCAAAATTTTCACCCCCCCCCTCCCGTGCCCTCAGAAATGGTGGAATGAGGGGCCTCTGAGCCTTGCCCTTGAGGCAGATCCCTTTTATTTTCGATTCTGAGCATTTTTGGTTTTCCCTCCAAAATTGACTCTCCCCCTCCCCCCCCCATCCTCTGCCCTCAGAAATGGGGGAGTGAAGGGCCTCTGAGCCTTCCCCTTGAGGCAGATCCCATTTATTTTCGATTCTGAGTATTTTTGATTTTCCCTCCAAAATTGACACATCGGAGAGGTAAAGCTAGGTCAACTCATAATGTCATTCTATCGTCGTTAGCAATTTTAATAGACTGATGTTGTTTCAAATTTATAACAAATTACCTGAGTTAACAACCCCTTCGGGGTTACCTTAACTGTTAATCAGTTTAATCCTTTTTTGTCCCCACCTTCATACAATCACTAATTAGAATCATTCACACTCCTATTATTCAAAACATTAACTAATATCGTTCAAAGTGTCCAATTTGCGAATTCCTTATCCCTTTTTGCAAAAATGTCAAATACTCACTCTCTTTGAAAAACTAAACCAGACTATACCCACCAAACCAGATTGTACCCACCAAACCAGACTATACCCACCAGAAACCTGTCTGGTACAGGGGCCTTGGCAAAATGGTACCTCTTACTCTACTCATAGGCCCCTCCACTGCCACCCTCCCGATCACAGCACCAACACAGAAATAGCCATAGTTGTACTTCGTTTAAGCTGAAAATATTTAAGGAGTTTTCAAACTGTAATATGGGAGGATTAAAGAAGGACACAGGGCCTCAGAATACCTCCCTCCACCGATCTTCAGAATTTTAGTAGAAACGCAGAAAAAAAGGATCTCGTTTCAACTGTTATTAATTAAAAAAAACTTTCCAAGCAAAAAGCTTTCAAAAGAAAAGTATAGGCCTTATTAAAGTTAATATCAGAAGAAGTAGAAACCTACGATAACTCAAACTAAAAAAGACCAAAAAGTACTATTAAAGAATAAATGAAGCCCAAAACAAACAGAAATTAAATTAACAATCATAGGAAACAAACGTACAATAGGTGCTAATATAAATGAGCAAATTTATCTTAAAACAAGTGAAACTTAAATTGAATATGTAAATCAAGCTTGAAAAAAAAATCTCTCTTCAAACAAGGGTTTGGGTTTTGCCTCATTCTCTTTCTGTAAAAGTCTAAAGCCTACTTCGTCGGGGCTTTACTGAAAACTATATGAATTCTGAACTGTCTTGGAAAGTGCAAATAAAATCAAACTGAATAATTGATATATATTGCTATTAGTTGTTGAAAGATCATTAGTTTAAGATTTTATTTCACTGTAATTTTATTTCCATTTTCAATGCTGCAATAACTGCAAAAGAAAATGTTTGTAACAAAATTCATTTTCAGTGAATTACCAATGACTTAGTCGGCTTTATACTTTTACAGTTAGGGAAGGGGGTAGTATTCAAACTCTTGTTTGTAGTTGAGCTATATTTGTATTGCATATTCTTGGGAAAAAACTAATAAATTAAAATGAATATTTGATGTATAATGATATTAATTGCTGAAAACTCATCAGTTCAAAATTTAATTTGAATGTGATTTTGTGTTTATTTTCAATATTGTATTGAGCACAAAAGTAAGTATTTACATTATAATTCGTTTTCATTAAAGTAGCAATGACGCAGTTAGGGTTTATACTTTTACAGTGAGAGAAGGAGGCAAAACCCAAATTCTTGTTTGTTGAGATTTTGGTTCGTTTCAAGCTTTATTTGCATATTCAATTCAAGTTCCACTCGTTTTAAGATTTAATTACTCATTTATATTACCACCTAATGTATATGTGTTTGCTAAGATTGTTTATTTAACTTCTTGTCGTTTTGGGTTTCATTTTTGCTTCAATAGCAAAATATTTTTTTTCATTTTAAGCTTGATTTGCATATTCAACTGAAGCTTTAGTCATTTTAAGATTTATTTATTCTTTTATGTTAGTACCTGTTGTAAATTTTTTTTTGCTATGATTGTTTATTTAATTTATGTTTGTTTTGGGTTTCATTTATTCTTTAATAGTACTTTCTGGTCTTTTTTAGTTTGATTTATCGCAGTTTTCTAGATCTTCTGATATTAACTTTAATATGGCCTTTACTTTTCTTTAGAAAACTTCTTGTTCGGAAAGTTTTTTTTTTTTAATTAATTTCTGTTCGTTTTTGATTTCAAGAGTTTCAAGGTTTTCAAAATTCCTTATTTAAAATAATTTTTTATTCCAAAGTAAATTAACAGTTTTGGCAAGAACGAACAAAATTACACTGAATATTCAATATATAATGATATTAATTGACTAAAGCGCGCCATCTCGATATTTTGTATTATTGAAGGCCAGATTTAATTTATTGACGTTTCTAGGCCCACACATTTTTTCTACTCCGTTCTTGAGAAATTTTAAAGAAATTCCTAAGATTTTGGGACTTACAAAAGCCGCAGTGGAAAATCTTGGTCTGGATTCACTGCAATTTTTATTTTATTTTCAAAATTGTAATAATTGCAAAAGAGAATATTTGTAAAATAATTCTGTTTAGTAAAGCACCAAACACGCAGTAGGTCTTAGGCTTTTGCCGTTAAGGGAACTCTTACCGTTTACGATTTTCTTACGATTTTTCTTTTTATTAGGTGGGTCTATTTATGCACAGGAAAACGAAGTCTTTCACCGAGTCGTGAAGTTCCAAAGGTATTTCACCAACAAAAAAAAAAAAAAAAAAAAAATCAAGCTAACTCTCAAGTTCCAGGAGTTCCAAATTCATATTGGTTCTATATATCTTGCGCCGCAAAATAGTTCATACTCTTCTGAAGATACGTGTTTTGTGTTGCATGAAGAAACGCGTTTTATAAAACAGAAGCTTTTGGGGATAGATGATTTTTGGCACGGAAAATCGTTAATAATTTTTTTGATTTGGGGGAGGGGATGGAGGTAGGGTAATGAGTCAGCTCCCATGATTGTTGGAAGAAAATATCGTTAATAATTTTTTTCGAGAGGAGGAGGAGGTCAGGCCATTTAGGGAGGGCCAGGGGTCAGTTCCCGTTACTTATCATTCATTTTTTAGGGGGGAGGTTTATTGGGCCATGGAGGACCAGGGGCCATTCCCCATAAGTCTTGGAATAAAATATTGTCAATAAGTTGTTTTTTGGGGTTGGAGGGGGGTCGGCCATGGAAGCCCAGTGATGAGCTGCCATAATTTTTGGAATAAAAATATCGTTAACAAGGTTTTTCTTTTTTTGGGAGGGGCATGCAGAGAAGGCCAGGGGCCAGCACGCTTAAGTTTTGGAAAAAAATCGATCATAAGTTTCTGAATGGGGCTGGGGGGTTCGACTTATCTGATATTTGAACTGTTTTCAAAACCCTTGCATAAGAACCTTATATGTCCCCTGGATATAACATACAACGCTTGCCTTAAGACTCTGATGGCTTGTGATCACCCTGGGGTTTTTGTTAAGCGATCTTTTGACTTATTTTAACAAAATGGCCATCTTAAAAATTTGATTAGATGGATTTGAGGTAAAGAAGTTAGGAGGGCTAGTTTTCCCCCGGTCTCTTTTGAATCTTAAAAAAAGGAACTAGAAATTTCAATTTCCAATAGAATGAGCCCCAACAAATTTACACGTTAATTTCTTCCATAAAAACCTTATATACCCCTGGGTTTTGGGGGGCTGTCTAAGCCCCGGAGTTTTACTATAAGATATTTGGTGAATTTTGGACAAAATGAAAATTTAAAAATTTTGATAGGACGCATTTGGATAAAAGACGGTCCGAGGGGGGGGGTGCCATCAGATTACTTTTGACTCTCAACAAGGGAACTAGAACTTTACATTTCTAGTCATTTGGGTCCCCTCCGAAGTTTACCTCTTCCGTAAGAACCTTATATGCCTCTGGACAAAATTTACAATCCTTCTCCCGGTCTATGGGGGAGGGGGATTGTGTAGACCCGGAAGTTTTTGTTATCTGATTATTGGACTATTTAAAATAATTGGCTATCTGACAATTTTGGTTGAATGCGTTTTGAGAAAACGCATTTTTGCCACCTTTGAATTTTATACGGCCACTCCTTACATAAAAACCCTTGCATAAGAACCTTATATGTCCCCTGGATACAACATACAACGCTTGCCCTAACACTCTGATGGCTTGTGATCACCCTGGGGTTTTTGTTAAGTGATCTTTTGACTTATTTTAACAAAATGGCCATCTTAAAAATTTGATTAGATGGATTTGAGGTAAAGAAGTTAGGAGGGCTAGTTGCCCCCCGGTCTCTTTTGAATCTTAAAAAAGGGAAATAGAACTTTCAATTTCCAATAGAATGAGCCCCTGACGAAGTTATACGATTATTCCTTCCATAAAAACCTTATATGCCCCTGGGTTCTGGGGGGCTGTCTATGCCCCGGAGTTTTACTATAAGATATTTCGTGAATTTTGGACAAAATGAAAATTTCAAAATTTTGATAGGACGCATTTGGATAAAATACGGTCCGAGGGGGGGGGGTGCCATCAGATTACTTTTGATTCTCAACAAGGGAACTAGAACTTTACATTTCTAGTCATTTGGGTCTCCTCCGAAGTTTACCTCTTCCGTAAGAACCTTATATGCCTCTGGGCAAAATTTACAATCCTTCTCCCGGTCTATGGGGGAGGGGGGATTGTGTAGACCCGGAAGTTTTTGTTATATGATTATTTGACTATTTAAAAAAATTGGCTATCTAAAAATTTTGGTTGAATGCGTTTTGAGAAAACGCATTTTTGCCACCTTTGAATTCTATACGGCCACTCCTTACATAAAAACCTGAAATACTCCCGGTGCATAGCTTACCACACTTTTCCACTGGTTCTGGGGGGGGGGGTATCAAACCGGGAGTTTTTGTTATTTTGTTTTTGAACTGTTTTGAAAAAACAACTATATAAAAATTTTGATCGAATACATTTGGAGGAAAATTACCTTTGGGGGGGGGGGGCTGTGAGCGGGGAATATGTTGATCCTGAAGTTTTTACAAAACACTTGCTCACGGGCTGTGGCAGTTTCTGTTGACCCCAGATATCTGATGTTTGAACTATTTTTAACAAAATGGCTATATCAAGATTATTATCGGAAAGGTTTGCGGAAAAAAAGGGCGTGGGGGTTGATAATTGCCCTTCGATCTCTTTTGACTCTTTAAAAGTGAACTAGAACTCTTAACTTCCGATTAAATGAGCCCTCTTTGTAGTTTATACGAGCATCCCTCCTATAAGAACCATAAATGCCCCCAGAGTATAACTTACAATGCCTACCCCCGGACTGTGGGAGTTATGTAAACCCCGAAGTTCATGTTATATAATCTTTGACTAATGACCCTTCTAATGTGCACTGGGCAGGGCCCATCGGCATATGGATACGTCCCGTCAGTCACAAATCTTCCCTTAGCAATGAGTCAAATTGCTGGTGTTGCAGGACACCAAAAGGGCGCACTATCGGTAATAGATACAGTCGGCCCCTGCTAGGGACAGAGAGGAGTGCCTTACCGCTGTCCCGAAGCCAGCCAAGAAACCCCTTCTTTAATATTAATGATGAATATGAATAAGAGATCAAATATGAGAATCAGTGCTACCGCGTTCGGGGTAACCGACGATAGTGCGTTAAGAGCTACCGCGTACGGGGCAGCCTACGACTCGACGACCGTGAATCGCGCGAATATATCTACGTTTACAACTCCAACCCTGGAGTCTATTGTTTCTCCAAAAATAACTATGTTAATAGGTACCCTCAACACAAGAACCCTCGCTATACAAGGAAAAATAGACCTACCCCTAAGAGAGATAAAACGGTACAGCTGGGACGTTATTGGTCTCGCCGAAACCCATCTTCCAGTCACTGGTGAAGAGAAACATGAAGATGTTACCCTTCTACTTTCGGGACGCAATGATGGGAAACATCGACAAGGTGTAGGTTTCCTACTGTCTAATAAAGCCAGAAAATCCTTAATCTCCGTAACCCCCCTCACGGAACAGATCATCATGATCCACCTGAAAGGTTCACCCACCAACCTCAAAACTATCCAAGTATACGCTCAGGATACCAGCAGAGACGATGAACAGTCTGAAAACTTCTTTCTCCCGCTTCAAAGTCTAGTTGATTCTGTCCCTAAAAAGGACATAATTTTTGTCATTGGTGACTTCAACGCCATTGTTGGAAACAACCACACAGGACACGAAGATGTAATGGGTAAATTTGGACATGAAAAAATGAACAGAAGAGGAGAACGGCTTATCGCATTCTGCAGAGACAGCGATTTAGTCATTACAAACAAACTGTTCAAGCACTGACCTCGCCGTAAGAGATCCTGGAACTCACTGGATGGAAAAGCTAAGAACTTAATAGACTACATCCTCTTCTCTAGACGTAGGAAAACGTCCGTCCTAAACACGATCAAGCTAGCTGGTGGCGACTTTGACAGCGACCACTCGCTTGTCATGTCTAGGTTCAAATCAAAACTTAAAACAGCATCAAAGTTGTCGAAGAAAACCCCCAAATTTCGAGTAGATCTACTGAAAGACATGAACACACGTATGACCTATATCACCATTCTATCTGAAAAAATTTCGGAGCTCACGTCGAGTTCTCCGCCTATCCTGTCTAAGGAAGATATTGACAACCTGGTGACTAGCAGCATAAATATCATATGTGATGTCACTCTTTCCACACTGGGTACCCAAAAAAACAATCAGAAACCTTGGATAACAGACGAGATCATCTCCCTCTGCGACGAAAAGCGCCAACTCACGAACAAGCAAGATAAAGAATGTGGGGACCGATATAAGCAACTCAAACGAGCTGTAGAGAAAACCATCAGACGTGCTTTATTTAAAGAAACGTTTGATCAATGTTAATCGGCTTTCAAGAAAGGAGACCCCCACTACATGTATAGAAGAGTGCGGGAATTGGCCAATAAGAAGGACATCAAAGCGTGTTCCCTTCTCGACGAACATGGAAACCAAATACAATCCACAGACTGAATCTGCTCTCAATGGAAAAACAATTTTCAAAATAAACTGAATCTGGACATCCCCCCAGACCCAACAATTCTCGCCACTTTCCCCATAACCTCTACATATCCAAGTCCTCCTCCTCTTCACTCTGAAATAGAAGCAGAAGAAGCAGCTATCAGAGACTTGAGAACAAATAAAGCTGCCAGCCCCGATGGAATCCAGCCCAAACTACTGAAAGTGAACTGCAAACCACTCCTTGTCCTTTACAACATAATTGCCACAGCTGCTTGGGGAAAATGTCACTTCTCCTTACCCTGGTGCGAAGCCACGATAAACTCCCTGCATAAGAAAGGCTCTAAAGCTGTCTGCAACAACTACCGCCCAATAAGTCTTACTAGCCACGCAGAAAAAATCCTCACAAGAGTCATGCTCGGGCATATACGAGCCATTTCCTCAATGGTCATTCCGGAATACCAAGCCGGCTTCCGACCTAATAGATCAACAATTTATCAGATATTCACTGTTCGGCAGATCATGGAAAAGTATAGCGAACATGGCCGCAGCATCTACCACCTTTTCATAGACTTTAAACAAGCTTTCGATCGGATATGGAGAGAAGATCTATGGCACATCCTTCTTCACTTTGGCATCCCATCCAACCTGATCTCGCTGATCAAAGACATGTATAAGAAGTTCAGAAGCCGCGTCATGACTGGAGAAGGACTTACCGAGAGCTTCAAAACCTCTACCAGAGTGCTTCAAGGTTGCCTAATATCACCGGAGCTGTTCAATCTCTTCCTAACTGCAGCCCTTTCACTCACAGACAACCCACCTGGCTCCCTTGTCAGAGGAGTGCTGATAGACAAACTGGCATATGCTGATGACATAGACCTAATAGCCGAGTCCTTTCATGATCTACAATCTCAGGCTAACAGCTTTCAATCGTCGACCAACCTCTTCGGGATGGCCATCAACACCTCAAAAACGAAAGCCATGCGCTGTTCAAACAAGCTCGATTCACAGGTAAATCTCAGCCTACAGCTTGGTGGAGATGCCATTGAGTGGGTGGAAGGCTTCAACTACCTTGGGAGCTTACTTACTTCTGATAATAACCAACTCAAAGACATCAAGAGACGCCTGACACTTGCAAACTCCTGTTTTAAAGCTCTGATGCCCATCTGGAGGAATAAGAACTTAACAAAAACTCTCCAAACGAGGCTTTTCTACTCCCTCTTTATTCCGATCACCATCTATGCCTGTGAATCCTGGACGCTTAAAACAGACAACCAATGCCGCCTAGCTGTCTTTGAAACCAAATCCCTACGACGCATCGCTGGTATCACCTACCACGACAGAATCTCCAAGTCCAAGCTTCTCCATAATCTGAAAGTCAAATTTACAATACTGGACAAAATAAAACTATAACAACTCAAATGGCTTGGACATACCCAACGTATGGCTAGCACTCGTCTCCCGAAGATAACCTTCGATGGAAGAGTACACGGTTCTCACCCCAGAGGTCGCCCTCCGAAGATATGGAAAGAAAACTTTTCATCCTACAACCTGACACAACTCTACTGCCTGGCCGACAACAGAAGCACCTACAGGAGGCATATCAATGAACTGGTTAAAGAAGAGGCCCCAAAACAACCTTCAAGGACGGATGGGACATAAGTCAAGTAGGTCAATCTTTGAACTATTTTTAACAAAATGGCTTTCTCAAAATTTTTATCAAATGTATTTTGGAAAAAACGGTTGGGGGGGGGGGTATTTGTCCTCTGACTACTCTTTAACTCTTAAAAAGGGCAATTGAACTTACGATTTTCCAATCAAATGAGCCCCTTTTTAAGGCTATACGACAACCTTCTCCGTATGAAGTGCCTCTGGGAAAGAAAAATAATCAATAATAAAACATTGGAGCCGTATGGCCTTTACTATAGGCAACGCTATAGCGTTGCCCCTGATTATATAAAAGCTTTCAATCAGTAAAATTTAGCATATAAAGTTGCCCATTTACAATACAGCACCCTCTCTCCAGTCTTTCATGACTTTTCATCTGCCTAAAGTTGTTGCAAAGAAAAATATGTTGCACCTTGTTTGAAGCGAATTTACCCTGACGATTTTCAACCTATATTAGTGGTGACATAAAGTGAGTTCAACGTTCCTCTAATGTTCTCCGCCTAATGTCACCAATACCTGAAAAGCTCAAAATCAGGATTTTTGCACCTTGCTGAAACTAAAATAAGACAAGTATTTTTAATCGGTAGAGTTGGTGAACCAAAGTTAGCCAGAGGCTGCTTCATTGCCCCTGCCAAATTTTTAGCAAAAAAGCAGGCATGTTCAATCTTGATTAAGCCTAGGCTCTAACAACAGTGTTGTAAAAAAGTGAGCAATTTTAATCTGTATCAATGCAGGGGCAAAAAGGCCCTTGGTCACTTTCAAAACGCTCCATCTCTTTCAACACCAAATTTTTAGCTAAACTGTAGATATTTTGGATTTTGTCTGAACCGCAATCAAGTGAAAATTTTCAATCTTTACCATTGGAGAACAAAGGGGAGGTAACAGCCAAGTCAAATTCCCGCCCTTCCCGCTGCTAACTTCTTAATAAGAATTTAAGCATAAGCAGCATAGTATCTATTCACACTGGACGAACAACTGGGCGAACATTTTAAGAAGGTAAGCATGAGTAGCATAGTATCTATTCACACTGGCCGAACAACTGGACAAACATCGTATGAAACTACTAAACATGTTACATTCAGAACAATAGCTGTATGCCATACTGGACGAGATCTGTAATTATATAGGTTAATGACCGAATTATGGTGTTCGCCCAGTACATAATTTATTCAGTAATACTTATGGTAAAAACAATATTCTGTAATACTGAAATTACATAGTTTATTCTGTAATACAGAAAAGTATCTCATTTGCATAACGCTATCATGTGAACACACTTTCTTAAAATGCTTCATCTTCACTTTTTAGAGATATTAGTTATGTGTTTATCGTTCCACTGTGTAAAAACTACGTATTTAATACATGCAATAAACTAGGTAGTGTCGATAACCGGCCATAGAGTAACAGTGGGAAAGCCGCATCGTGTCTCTGGGCAAGCATAGAGTACAATTGTTAGAGCCATAAGCATTTTTTATGTCATTTAAAGATACGTAAATAAAAAAAAAGTTGAATAATTTCGAATTCTAAAAAGAATTTAGTCCAATAAAAAAATTTAAGAAAAAAAAATGGGCGGAGGGGTGGGAAAGTTGCGTCATTTCTCTGGGCAAGCATAGAGTACAATTCTTAGAGCCATATGCATATTTTATGTCATTTTAAGATACGTAAACAAAAAAAATTTGAATAATTTTGAAGTCCAAAAAAACCCTCGTGCAACTGAGCCCTCTTTAACTGAACCCTCATGCAACTCACCCCCCGTGCAACTCCACCCCCTTTAACTAAACTCCCTGTAACAGGACCATCGTGTAAGTGAACATCCGTGCAAATGAACTCACCGTATAATCAAACTGCCGTAGAACTGAACTCATATACAACTGAACCCCCTGTGCAGCTGAACCCCCTAAGCTATCTGATAAATAGTGTTTACCCTAGAAGCTACAGCTAGCTCGCTACAAAGTGTTCGTGGGGCATAGTGAATTACACTTTCTCTCATCAAATTTATGTCAGTGCTGCCAGTCTCATGATTGAGCTTTGCTCTCTTTGAATTGACGCATGAATATCTGAGTCCTGGGAGTAAAAATCAATTTCAGTCTTTTCTAGTCACATGTTTACCGGGTACTAAATAACTACCATTTTTACCCCCCTCAAAACTTATTTTCCCCCTAGCATTATATTGGATTACACTGAACATAATAAATATTTACTAGTTGGTGTGACAAACACAGAGCAACGTTTGGCTAATAGCTATAAAATACAATAAAAAAATATCTGTCGAGGAGGTATCATTAGCAATAACCTATTTCTAATGAAGCATTTCAAGTCATCTGTTTACCGGGTACTAAATAAATACTATTTTTACCCCCCTCAAAACTTAATTCCCCCCCCCCCTAGCTTTATATTGGATTACACTGAAAATAATTGAACAGAAAAATAAAAGCCCGATAAATATTTACTAGTTGGTGTGACAAATACAGCGAAACGTTTAGCTAGATGAGAAGAAGAAGAAGAACACGGAGAATTAATAGTCTTTTGTTCGCCATTATACATGAATAAACTGATTTAGTCGAGGGAATGAATCCTTATTCTAGAAGTCCTATTCCTACAAGTTAAGTTAGAATAAAAGAATGAGGTATAATGGTATCGGTTTTACTCGGATCAGTAATAACATTTAAAATGAAAAGGCGTAATAGGAATCTAACTCGTAGCATTGTGCCTGATGGTCCCAACTCTTCAAGAAACTATACCATCTTTCAACTGAGGAAGCTTTATCTACGAGATGCATCTCCTCGTCCTTGGTTAGTGGTGCAGTATCCCAGATATCAGTCGTTGTTTTTAATTCCACTATTCGTATTTTCTTCTGAGGCTTGAAATGGTAAAAATGGGTTTATTTTCCATGTGAAATATCCATTATTTTATAAAGTTTAGACTATTTCAATTTTTTTACCCTCTCAAAACTTAATAAATGTTTTTTTTTCCTTCAAAATTTATGTTTACCCCCTCTTTTAATTTATCAGGCTATATCCCTTGATGTGTGACATAGACAATATTTTATTGCTCGACTTTTGGAGGGTGTTTCCCCATTTTTCGTAAATCAGGCAATTTTTTCAAGCTCATAGCTTTTGATTGGCAACACTAAAGTTAATGAATCCTATATCTTTTGAATCAGCATAAGAAGCCAATTTTTTTGATGAGCCAATTGATTACAACTGAATCCCTCCTGTGCAACTGAACCCCTAAGCTATCGGATAAATGGTGCTTACCATAGAATGGGTTTATTTTCCACATGAAATATCCATTAATTTATTAAGTTAAGACTATGTCAATTTTTTTTATCCTCTCAAAACTTAATAAATATTTTTTTTCCTTCAAAATTTATGTTTACCCCCACTGCTAATTTAGCAGGCTATATCCCTTGATGTGTGACATAGACAATATTTTATTCCTCGACTTTTGGAGGGTGTTTCCCCATTTTTCGTAAGTCAGGCAATTTTCTCAAGCTCATAAACCTTTGGAGGGTGTTTCTCCATTTTTCGTAAATCAGGCAATTTTCTCAAGCTCATAGCTTTTGATTGGCAACACTAAAGTTAATGAATCCTATATCTTTGGAATCAGCATAAGAAGCCAATTCTTTTGATGAGCCTATTGATTACAACTGAATCCCTCCTGTGCAACTGAACCCCTTAGCTATCTGATAAATGGTGCTTACCACAGAATGGGTTTATTTTCCATGTGAAATATCTATTATTTCATAAAGTTAAGACTATGTCAATTTTTTTTATCCTCTCAAAACTTAATAAATGTTTTTTTTCCTTCAAAATTTATGTTTACCCCCTCTTTTAATTTATCAGGCTATATCCCTTGATGTGTGACATAGATAATATTTTATTCCTCGACTTTTGGAGGGTGTTTCCTCATTTTTCGTAAATCAGGCAATTTTTTTAAGCTCATAGCTTTTGATTGGCAACACTAAAGTTAATGAATTCTATATCTTTGGAATCAGCATAAGAAGCCAATTTTTTTGTTGAGCCTATTGATTACAACTGAATCCCTCCTGTGCAACTGAACCCAAAAGCCATCTGATAAATGGTGCTTACCATAGAATGGGTTTATTTTCCACGTGAAATATCCATTAATTTATAAAGTTAAGACTATGTCAAGTTTTTTTATCCTCTCAAAACTTAATAAATGTTTTTTTTTTCCTTCAAAATTTATGTTTACCCCCTCTGCTAATTTTGCAGGCTATATCCCTTGATGTGTGACATAGACAATATTTTATTCCTCGGCTTTTGGAGGGTGTATCCCCATTTTTCGTAAGTCAGGCAATTTTCTCAAGCTCATAGACCTTTGGAGGGTGTTTCGCCATTTTTCGTAAATCAGGCAATTTTCTCAAGCTCATAGCTTTTGATTGGCAACACTAAAGTTAATGAATCCTATATCTTTGGAATCAGCATAAGAAGCCAATTCTTTTGATGAGCCTATTGATTACAACTGAATCCATCCTGTGCAACTGAACCCCTTAGCTATCTGATAAATGGTGCTTACCATAGAATGGGTTTATTTTCCATGTGAAATATCTATTATTTCTTAAAGTTAAGACTATGTCAGTTTTTTTTTACCCTCTCAAAACTTAATAAATGTTTTTTTTCCCTTCAAAATTTATGTTTACCCCTCTGTTAATTTAGCAGACTATATCCCTTGATGTGTGATATAGACAATATTTTATTCCTCGACTTTTTGAGGGTGTTTCCCCATTTTTCGTAAATCAGGCAATTTTCTCAAGCTCATAGACCTTTGGAGGGTGTTTCCCCATTTTTGTAAATCAGGCAATTTTCTCAAGCTCATAGCTTTTTATTGGCAACACTAAATTTAATGAATCCTATATCTTTGGAATCAGCATAAGAAGCCAATTCTTTTTATGAGCCTATTGATTACAACTGAATCCCTCCTGTGCAACTGAACCCCTTAGCTATCTGATAATTGGTGCTTACCATAGAATGGGTTTATTTTATGTGAAATATTCATTATTTTATAAAGTTAAGACTATGTAAATTTTTTTTTTACCCTCTCAAAACTTAATAAATGTTTTTTTTTCCTTCAAAATTTATGTTTACCCCTCTGTTAATTTAGCAGACTATATCCCTTGATGTGTGACATAGCCAATATTTTATTCCTCGACTTTTGGAGGGTGTTTCCCCATTTTTCGATAATCAGGCAATTTTCTCAAGCTCATAGCTTTTGATTGGCAACACTAAAGTTAATGAATCCTATATCTTTTGAGTCAGCATAAGAAGCCAATTCTTTTGATGAGCCTATTGATTACAACTGAAACCCTCCTGTGCAAGTGAACCCCCTTAGCTATCTGATAAATGGTGCTTACCATAGAAGCTACAGGTAGCTCGCTACAAAGTGGTCATGGGGCATAGTGAATTGCGCTTTCTTTCATCGAATTCATGTCAGTGCTGCCAGTGTCCTGATTGAGCTTTGCCCGTTTTTGACTTGACGCCTAAATATCTGTGTCCTGGAAATAAAAATCAATTTCAGTCTTTTCTAGTCACATGTTTACCGGGGTATTAAATAAGTAGCTTTTTTACCCTCTCAAAACTTAATTTCCCACTCCTAGCACTATTTTTAACCCTAATTATTAAGTTCAGTTAAGCTATGAATGCATAAACATGTTTTTTTTTAAATACGATGTATGAAAAAAAAATACAATTTCAACTATTACCTACACTTGAAATTTATTCAGAATATTAATAGGGGGACACCTCCTTCCTTCCAACTCCTCTTTTTTTCTGTACAAAAATTACCCCCTTTAGTAAATACACACGCGTACATAAAATGACCGTCTCATTAAGTTTCTAATCGAAACAGCTGTTATGGATCTGTGGAACTTATCATAGCTCGCAAATTCAGAGAGTTCACTTTCTGTGTGAAACTCAAAATGATAGATAATTCCGTGTGGAACTCATAATGCCAGAAAATAAAAAAGGTTATATTAGTCGAGGAATAAAGTATATTTTCAGAAGGTCATTATTTTATTTTTTATTATTATTAAACAATTTCAATCAAATAAACGAGAATATTCAAAGAAAAAGAAGACATTTAATTGAAAACTACTGAAACCTGGATCTCGGAAGGTCATTATGTTATTTTCTATTATTATTAAAAAATTCCAATCAAATAAAAGAGATAGATAATTTTGAAGACCACACTGCCTTTCCATGCCGATAAAATGAAAGTTCAAAATAGGGATAAAATCCTTTTTAATAGACGGTGTATAATAAATTTCACAAAAAATACCAGATATTTTGGTCACATATACAGTGACCGTCATCAGTAGTAAAAATATCTGGTATTTTTTGTGAAATTTATTATACACTGTCTATTAAAAAGGATTTTATCCCTATTTTGAACTTTTATTTTATCGAAATAAAAGAGAATATTCAAAGAAAAAGATAATAAATTTTATATTATTATCACTATACAATTACAATCAAATAAGCAAGAATATTAATAAAAAAGATGAAATTTAACTGAAATTTGCTGAAACCTAGTTCTTGGAAGCTCATTATGTTAATTTTATTATATATTAATCAATTTCAATTAAAAAAACAAGAATATTCAAAGAAAATAAGACATTATTTTTGTCTTGTTTGATTCAGTTCTAGTTTGGCATCGAACCTGTAAACATCTGTTTTTTTTAAGCTGGATTAAATTTCGAATAAATTACAGTGCACAGTTTGGCAATAAGTGAAATAATAAATTGATATTGACGGACATTCACCATTGGATATTTTTACTTATTCAGGTGCTTTATTATCGTACTCTCTTTTTAACTTATGGGCAGTGTTTTTTGACCATCAAGAAAGACGGATGATTTCCAAGGTACTTTTATCACGGAAAATGGAATATCAAAGCTGGCGTCAATTCAGGACTATTTTTCTATTAGATGGCTTTTCTAGTGGAATAGATCGAGAAGAAATTGTTGAGGCTGCCTCTTCTTTTATAAGCTTGGAAAATCTCATCTCCCTAAAGACGCTGCTATGGAATATGACAAAGTGTTGTATAAAGCTTATCGAGAGGAGGGGTAAAGCTGTTGCCACTAATACACTAAATGAAATTCTAGATTGCTTGGCTGAATATGATTCGACCGACTTCGTGTGGCCTATTATTGTGCCAAAGAATATACCTGAATTTCCAGTCCTGAAAAGTGAATCATCAGTTAGACTTGACCACTTAGTGTCTTCGTGGGAACAGAAGTTAACGAATCTTTCTAAAGATATCCTGCATCTACAGGCAATTTTCACCAATAGGCCCCAACCCCTTAGTGAAATGCCCACTGAATGGTCAAATTTACCGTCACCAAGCGAAAAATTTCAACTTCTCAAAATCAGTTCATTTCCCAATAACTGGTCAGATCCAATAAAGCGGAAGGCAAATTTAGATCAACTAGGAGGGAATGACATTTATCACGTCAGATGCAATAGAAACTTTGTTACATTAAAAGTTAAAGCGGATAAGTTGGGACCCCTATCGAGCTTGATAAAAAATAGTTATCCCGATTGCTGCGTCGAATCGAGAAAACGTGAGTTTGTGGGTATCATGCACGGGATTGAGAAAGATTCTGATTTGGAAGTCCTAGAAGGAAAATATTCGAGGATTTCTGAATTCAAGCGGCTTGAACAATCTTCTGTGGTGAAAATAAATTTTGATTCAGAATCTTTTAGGAATTGTTATTTGTGCCAAGGTTTAAACATAGGTTATGAGCATTTTCGGATTGCTGCTAAAAGGAAGCTCCCGAGGAGGTGTCAGCATTGCCAGAGTATAGCCCACGATATTTAGAAGTGCGAATCAAGTGCTATGAAATGCGGGTGCTGTTCGGTTGACCAAGAACACTCCAGAGACAAGCCTTGCTCTCTTCCAGTTCAGTGTGCGAATTATGGCTCAAAAGACCATCCGTCTTTTAGTTTTTGTTGTCCTCAGATTTGTAAGCATTTAAATACAAATTAACAATTTACCTGATCGATTGCTTGTTCTCGTAGTTTCTTTGAATTCGAAAGGAGTTTTTGGTAAAATTGAAGTGTTAAGGCTGCTTTTGCCTACTAATGGAAAACTATGGTTACAGGAACATCACCTTTTTGATTTTGCTTTGCCATTTTTTGATGTTTATTCCTGGTTATAAACATTACTCGATTCCTGCTATACCTACTGGGGGACGCCCGTCGGAAGGGCTTGTTACTCTTATACCCGATACATTTGATTCTCGTCTCATATTTTATAATAATTATTTTCTTGCATGTCGTATTTCGGAATTTATTTTGATTAATTGTTATATTCCAACAGATTACCGGAATGACCTCTCAGATTATTTATTCCAAGATGCGCGTGGTAAACTGAGTGCTTTTGTACAAAAGTATTCAGCTAATTATGATATTTGTATAGCAGGTGATCTGAACTACAATCTGCTCAATTCAAGTTGTGTGCATTCTTCTCTTTTCCTTTTTTCATTACCACATCCGTCAATGTTAAATAAAACGGATAATTATACTTATTTTCATAATTCCGGGTCAACTAGTAATCTTGATCACGTTCTTGTTCTTACTTCTAGTTCGGTTTCTGGTTCGATAGAAGTGGTTCTAGATTTCCCGACTAGTGATCATAGACCTTTAGAGTTTTTGATTTCACTTGTAGGAATTCCTCAGAAAAGAAATGAAAAAAAAATAGAGAACTAAGTTGATTTGGGATCAAAATCTTGTTGATTCTTATAGGGTCTTTGTAGATTCTGAAGTTTAGAAAGTTATTGTACCTGATTATTCCAGTCTTAAACCTGCTGAGTCTACATTATTAGATATGGATAGTACATTTCACCAGCTTGTCCATTGGCTTAAATTTAGTGCAAATCTAGTTTTTGAGAAGAAAAGATATAAAGTAGGGACTGAGATACCTTGTTGGTCTAATAACGCAGATTTTGTAGTGGCGAACAATCTAGCTAAGCTTAACTATCTTCGTTGGTGAGACATTGGTAAGCCCCCAAATCACCCTGCGTTTTTTAGATGAAAGCAAGTAAGGCAGCATTCCAAAGATAATTCTGGCGGCATAAAGAAAATCTGATAAAACTTGCTTCAGACAAGTTTGATGATGATCAGCAGTCACTGTAGAGAACTTTAAAAATAGGAAAAAGAGCTGGTTCAAATAAAATAACTCATAAAGCCCCAACAGAGAAAATGTGGGTTGACCATTTTTCGAATGTAATGTCTTTATGTAATGATAATCCTGAAGATGTCCAAGAGATTGATGAACTTCTTTCTCGTCGGGATCCTCGTTTTTTTCTTACTAGTTATGATCTGAGTGTAGCTATGAAGAATCCTAAAAATAAAAGTGCTCCTGACCATGATGAAATTTTTTCAATCATCTGAAACTTGCCCCAGCTTCATTTTTTGCTAAGCTTTTGTGTTTTCTTAATCTGATTCTTTTGTCTGGGCAAGTGCCAACTTCTATTAAAACAGGGATAATTATGCCGGTTCCAAAGCATGGAAAAAGCAAGTACCAGACATGCAGTTCTTTTCAGCCTATTACAAAGAGCTCTCAATTAAGTAAGATGTTTGAACTTAGTGTTAAATCTCATTTTGTTTCGCTTGATTTCGGTTCGAATGAATTTGGGTTCACTACGGGTACGGGTTGTGATCACGCACATACTACTTTTTACCAAATTTTAAATTCTTCATGGCTTAAAGTAGACCTGTTATATTGTTTATTAATAGATATTAAAAAAGCTTTCGATAATCTTTCTCATGCATCTGCTCTACTTAGCTTACTAAAATATGGTTTACCACATAACCTGGTTAATGTTTTTCGTTCGTGGTATTCTGGAATTAAAGTTCGCATTGCCTTGGGATCTGGAATTTCTGCTGGTGAAGTAGTAGTTAGGAGGGGCTTAGACGAGGGGGATATTATCGTAATCTATTTTTAATTTGTTTCTAAGAGATTGTTTGGCTTCGTTAAAAACCTCTCTGATTTACTTAATAGTTGAAATAGGTTATTTGGCTTATGCTAATGACATTATTTTACTTAGTCGGTCAAAGACTGTGTTGATTGAAAACTTTAAGATTTTAGCGAATGAGTTGAACATAAAAGGACTAGAAATTAACCTCGCGATATGCCAGTATTTTGTGATTAACGACCCTCATGGCTCTCCTCCACTTGATTGCGGTAATGATAGGATTTTTCATGCTTTCGATTCGGCAATATACGTCGGTGTCCCATATTCTTCTGTAAAAAGACTATCACTTCTTTTAATAATAAGCCATCTGGAATTTAAGATAAGAAAGACGTTCGGTTCCCTCGTTCATGTGCGGGGCAATATGAGAAGGAATATATTAGCTAGACTGTATCAGTCAATGGTTTTACCTTTGATTAGCTTTCCAGCGGTGATTTTGAAAACTTTTCCATCTTCTACTTCATTTAAAATTAAATTTGTGTATTTTAGATATCTTAAATTTCTACTAGGTATTCCGCTAGGTGCTCGTAATACTTCTTTAAAATATATGTATGAAATAAGGGACCCGCTTGATGTAATAAAGATCAAGTGTGAGCTTTTAGTTCAAAAGGCTTGAAATTATCTTGAATATAGAAATTTATTCCCGTTTTTGGAAAAAATCTCACCGATATTAACTGATTGACGTAGATGGTTGTATTAATCGATAATTCTGGTCTTGTTAATTGTAAGTCGTGTCTTTATATTTATTGAATGTACTCCTCATAGTGGACCTGAGGAAAGATAAAAGTATTATTATTATTATTTAACTAAAATCTACTGAAACCTACATCAAACATGTCATTATAACGAGAATATTCATAAAAAAAGAAGACATTTAACTGAAATCTACTGAAACCTAGATCTCGGAAGCTCAATATGTTAATTTTTATTATTATTATACAATTTCAATCAAAAGAAGGAGAATATTCAAAGAAATAAAAGACATTTAACTGAAATCTACTGAAACATAGATCTCGGAAGCTCAATATTTTATTTTATTATTATTAAACATTTTCAATCAAATAAACGAAAATATTCAAAGAAAAAGAAGAGATTTAACTGAAATCTACTGAAACTTACGTCTCGGTAGCTCATTATGAGATTTTAATTTTTAATATTAAGTAATTTCAATCAAATAAATGAGAATATTTAAAGAAAAGAAGACATTTAACTGAAATCAACTGAAACGTAGATCTCGTAAGGTCATTACGTTATTTTTTATTACTATTGTACAATTTCAATCGAATGACATATTTTCAGCTCTACTTATAGATAGCACTACACCAACTCAGACACACAGGCATAGTGAGAGAGAAAAGCAAAAATAGGTTCAATAAGGTTCAATTAGGTTTACTTAGCATGGCGAGTCATGCTAAGTGAACCTAAATGAACCTAACTTTTTGCTTGTCTCTTTCGATTTGGGTGTGCATCTGAGTAGCTGTGCTGTCATCTATATTAGAATTTTGTCCACAGGTGAATTACCTTTTAAGAATAATTTCTTAACCCTGAAAAATTTACATATTTCCTTCACTTCTTCCTGAACAGTCTTCAGTTCCATACCACTTGCATTATAAGGCTTAATCACTTGTTCTTAAAACCCATTTTGGTTCATGTGATGTAGTGTAGGTCCCCATAATATTCTATTGTGGTCATATATATTGTATTTTATGTCCCAATAGTAAAAGTCAATTTGTTTCCCATGTTCATCTAGCAGCATGAGTGAACCTTCAAAAATAATGCCAGAAGATGAATGTTTTAGTCCAATAAATTTCGTATGAAATAGACCAATCAAATTGCAGTCTTTTCTTAGTTGATCCTATAGATCGTGAATTCAAAGACACTCGAGAACAAATGATATTATAGTGATATGTTCAAACACGTTTTCTAAATTCCCAGGGCTAGAGAAAACAATTGTTTGAGCGACTTAACAGCCAATCAGAAGCACGTTAAAAAGGTTTTCCAAGCACATTGACATAAATAGAAGATTTCAGTGAGCATAGATTCTGAGAAAGTTCCTGATTCTGTGAAATATTGTAAAATCCTTTTAATGCTAAAAAAAATACCTGTATAGTTGAATTTGTTCAATGCAAAAGTTTTTTCTTATTAATTTTTCACACTTAGTCATCAATTAATAGACTTATGAGTCTGCTAGTAGTATCTATGTCTCTGAAAATTCTTTTTCTTACATATCCAACTTTTTAGTAGATATTCTAAGCGTTTGACATGCTAGCGTATCCTAAAAATAATAATCACACAACAAAGTGATGTAAAAAATATTTTAAATGAAATAAAGAAACATTGGGAATTAAAAAAAAATATGTTACATACATTATTATGCATTACAAATATTATTGAACAACTTTTGACATTTTGAATCTGTTCCATAACATAATTCATCATGTTCTCCCCTACATATACGGGAGATCTTAATTTACGCACCAGTTTGCTCACTCTTGTTTTGCTCACTCCTGATGAAGGATATAAATCATACCGACATATACGGGAGATAGCTAATGTTGAAATGAATAAATGAATCTAGGCTAGATATTAGTTTTACATTAGTTTTGCAGGCTAATGTTGAAGTGAATCATTAAATTAGGCTAGATATTGGTTTTACATTAGTTTTGCAAGCTAATGTCAAAGTGAATCAATAAATCTAGGCTGGATATTAGTTTTACATTAGTTTTGCAAGCTAATGTTGAAGTGAATCAATAAATCTAGGCTAGACATTAGTTTTACATTAGTTTTACAAGCTAATGTTGAAGTGAATCATTAAATTAGGCTAGATGTTGATTTTACATTAGTTTTGCAATCTAATCTTGAAGTAAATCAATAAATTAGGCTACATATCGGTTTTACATTTATTTTGCAAGTTAACGTTGAAGTGAATCAATAAATCTAGACTAGATATTAGTTTTACATTAGTTTTGCAAGCTAATTTTGAGGGGAATAATTAAATTAGGCTAAATATTGTTTTTACATTAATTTTGCAAGCTAATGTTGAAGTGAATCAATAAATTAGGCTGTACATTAATTTTAGATTAGTTTTACAAGCTAATCTTAGGTGAATCAATAAATTAGACTAGATATTAGTTTTAAATTAGTTTTGCAAGCAAATATTGAAGTTAATCAATAAATTAGGCTAGACATTAATCTTACATTAGTTTTACAAGCTAATGTTGAAGTGAATCAATAAATTAGGCTAGATATTAGTTGGCCTCTCCCATGCAATTCAGCGTGTCCCCAGGTGGCGTAGGGGGAACACCCTACAGATATGTTGGGTACCTCCAGAGAAGTCACGGGGGGCCCTTGTCCCTGGGGGTCCATAATAGAAAGAGGGGCACCTTCGCCCGGGGTCATAAATACAGGCGGAGGAGGAAGAAGGCCCCTCAAATGTACCCTCAAAAGGGCCCACTGGTTTGTCCACAAGTCCCAGGAGTTACAAACTTTCTCCCAGTAATGGGTTAAATTGCATGATGAAGCAGAACAACATCTCGGGAGGATCCTCTATAGGAGGACAACTGCGGCAGGGCGTAAGATCCAGGTCTATGAACAACGGCCTCTGAAAAGGGCTGCCTCGACCCTTTTGGGGTACCTGCAAGAATGGGGACTTTGCGGTCAACTCTATTCCTACTTGAGGAGTGGCAACCCTTGAGGAAATTATAGCCTTGTAAATGAAACAGTATTCGCACGGGATTCTGACTCATGGATAATTCTTCTGGGCTTGGTATGTTTTGAAGGACGTTTTTGGGCTGAAAAACCTCTTCCTAGCTAATTCATCTACTATGGGCTGCCTCCCCATAGTAGCATAATATTTGTAGGAATGGATATATAATGAGTCAAAGGTAATAGACTTGAGATTGTGTGTGCAGGATTTCGACTTTTGTTGATAGAAGAGCATTGCCAAGTGCTGAAAACCAAGTTTTGACCAAGATGGGCCCAGGATTGCACAAAGCCCCATTCATGGAGGTCCTAGGGATTTCTTGCTGTCCGGTTCTAAGCCGGCTTAAGCACTTCGGTGTAGATTTGAGAAGATATGTGATCTCCGTCCTGCACGGGTATCCGGGATCATTGCTGTTCCTGAGGCGAAAATAATTTTAATCATTTAAAGAACATGAAAATTGGAACTTGGAATGTCACGACGTTAAAAAATGACTATCGTATCGACATTTTGACTGACAAATTCAGACGATTCCATCTGGATTTATTAGGAGTTACAGAAACTCATATCCCATGGATAGGAAGTATGAAACTAGGTGATATAAAATTTGTTTACTCAGTTAGGAAGAATGGGGTACATAGACAGGGAGTAGGGCTCATGATGAATAAGAAAGATACTACGTCTTGTTTATGCTGGGAAGGCATTAATAATAGAATATTAATTGCTCATTTTATGACAAAAAAGTTAATAGTATCAGTTATAGCAGCATATGTCCCTGTAGAGCCGACTGACGGAGATACTAGTGACTCTGATGAAATTTACTTACAGTTACAGAAGCAAATAGACATGTTTCAGGTAGAAATATGATGCTTTTACTGGGAAATTTTAACGCTCAGGTTGGTAGAAATGGGCATGGATAATACCCTAGCCTAGGTAAATTTGGTGTAGGAAAAGGAGATAGTAATGGATAAAGACTTTGGCAATTTTGTAGGCATAACACTCTAGCTATGACCAATATGGTGTTTAATCACAAAATGGCTTATTAGTTAACATGATATTCACGTGATGGTATGACAGCAAACCTTATTGATTAAGTTATTGTAAACTGAAGACTAGCAGGATTAATACGAGATACTATGGTATATAGGAGTGGCGTTATTGATGTTAAGAGTAAAGATTACCATCTAGTAGTTTCAAGGGTTAATTTAAAGCTGATAATATCGGAAGGGTAGCTACCTTCCGGGAAGTTATGATGTTGGTAGACTCCAGGATGAGAATTTGAGAGAAACTTTCCAGAAACAGTTGAATACTAAACTTTCGAGTTTAAAATTTGATAATATGGAAGATGGTTGGAATAGTTTTAGAATAATAATTTGTGAAGTTGCTGAAGGTGTCTTAGGGAGAAAAGCTAGAACTGCAGCTAATAATATTAGTGAAAAAGGTTTATGTTTGTAGAAATGAGAAAGAACTTGTACAAGAATTACCTTATTGATAGATCATATGAAAACAAAAAGGAATATAAAGAAAGTGGAAAAAGCATTAAAATATGAACTAAGGAGGTGTGAAATGGAGGCCATGGATAAAATTGCCGAGGATCTGGAAGATGCAGCTAGATGGTATAATAATAAAATATTGTACTAGCATGTTAACAAATTGAGAGGGAGTATTCAATGCGGACTTGGCCCAGTTAAAGATAGGACTGGGGCCACAATTAGCGATAAGCAAAAAACTAAAGAGAGATGGGCCGAACATTTTGAGAATTTGCTTAACCGAGATAAAGTTGAAGGAAGAGATATAGAGGAAAATGAAAAAGTTTCTGATACCTTGGATGTGAAGGAGGATTTGTTTTGTGAGGAGGAATTAGCGAAAGCACTAAAAGGACTAAAATTTAATAAGGCTCCAGGTGCTGATAGGGTGGCAAATGAGTTTCTTAAATATGGTGGCTCTGAGGTTAGAAATAAGTTACTGAAGATTATGAATATGATTTTTGAAAAAGGGAAAGTACCTAACGATTTTAGGAAAACTTTAATTAAGCCACTTTATAAGAAAGGTGATAAAAGTGAGTGTGGTAATTATTAAGGGATTAGTCTGGTCTCTTTGGGTAGTAAATTACATAGTAATATGATACTTTTTAGACTGAGAGATGCCGTTGACAAAGTTTTAAGAGAAGAACAGTGCGGGTTTAGAAAAGGTAGAGGATGTGTCGACCTTATTTTCACTCTTAGGTTAATAATTGAGAAGTGCCTAAGTTTTCAAACACCTTTGGTCCTCAGTTTTATAGATTATGAGCAAGCGTTCGATTCTGTTGATAGAAGAGCTTTAGTAAAGGTTTTATCCTTGTATGGTATACCAGACAAATACATTAACGTGATTAGTTCTATGTACGAGAATAACACTGCTGGGGTTAAAGTAGGAAATAAGGCAAGCAGCTAGTTTTGTATTGAATCAGGAGTTAAGCAGGGTTGTGTTCTATCCCTTTTTATACGGATCATTTTGATGGACTTTGTCTTAAGGAGCACAGGAAAGGCAATGCGAGACCATGGACTCAAATGGAGAGGAAAAACTCTCCTGGACTTAGATTATGCTTATGACTTAAGCACCCTAGATGAAAGTGTGAGCAAAATGAATGAACTTTTAGTGGTTTTGCGAGTTCAGACAGCTAGAATATGTTTGTAAATTAATGTTAAAAATACTAAGTCACTAGAGCTGGGAATAAGTGAAGATGAAAAGGTGAAGTTGGGTAATGAAAAGATTGATCAGGTGGACTGTTTAACTTACCTTGGTAGTATTATTA
The DNA here is from genome assembly GCF_049724085.1 of Artemia sp. Qi Xiang Cuo. Lineage (NCBI taxonomy): Eukaryota > Metazoa > Arthropoda > Branchiopoda > Anostraca > Artemiidae > Artemia > Artemia sp. Qi Xiang Cuo. Next base: position 56,074,825 of record NC_142806.1, on the reverse strand, counting down.
GTAAAGATGGTTGGAGCAGTAAAGATGTCAAAAGTAGAATAGCCATAGCTCAGGGTATTTTTTCACAGTTAAAAAAAGTTTGGAAAAATATGAAGATAAGTCTGCAAACCAAGATTAGAATATTAGAAACTACAGTGATGACAGTGGTCAAATATGGCTATGAAGCGTGGGCGCTCCGAAAAGCGGATGAAGATTTGCTAGATATTTTCCCGAGAAATAGCTTAAGGATTGTTCTGGGTACACGGCTGACTGTAAGTATTTCAAAGAATAGGCTATACGAAAAATTTAGTTCAATAACGCTCTCTAGGACTATACTGAAAGAAAGGTTGAGATGGCTAGGGCACGTTGTGCTGATGAAGGTTGACAGATTGCCGAAGATTGTCCTTTTCGGACAACCGTCTAGGGCTAAACGGAAAGCAGGTCGTCCTCGTCTGGGGTGGGAGGACGTCATAAAGAAAGATTTAAAGGAAATGGGAACTTCATGGGCAGGCGTAAAAAGGAAGGCTTTGAATAAATTGGGATGGAGGAGGAGATTGCGTAGCTGTGTTGGCCTCGGGCGGCTTGGTGCTGCGGTGAGTTGTTAGTAGTAGTTTTAGTAGTAGTAGTAGTTCTTACTTGATACTAGAGTTACTCTCTTCTCTTAGTTCGTAACCAGTAGAATAATCGTTATTCCAATTTGCGTCATGCACTATTTTTTCTGGGGTGTCATCTATAGGGTCAAAATGCGTTTCATCTTTGGTATTATTAGGTTCGTGGACTATATGATCAATAGTAGTAATAATGCTCACTTGCTCTTTAATTTCCATCAATTCATCTTTATATTCATTAGTGATATTGTCTACCAATGTTATTTTTATTTTACCTGTGATTTAATTGTCTATTATCACACTATATTTACACAGGTAACAGTTCTGACTCGTAGACAAGATATGATTTATGACATGCAGCAGTTGGGTTTTCTTTTCCCTTTGCTTTCATTTGAATACTAATACCAGAACGACGACAGTAGGATCTATCAGTAAGTAACATGTTTTTAGAGCCATGAGCAAGAAGAACCCCTCTTCATCAAATATTATTTTTAGGTTGGCATTCTCTTTAAGCAGTATCATCCCTTGAGATTTCGCTCTCGCATATCCACCATCAGCAATAGTGAGTTTTTTCGGTATTCCAAAGAAATCTAAACTCTCACAGTCACGACAACCAAAACATACGCTTCCAATTGTGTTGCCACTAGTGCTTTTTTAGTAGTTCAAATATTGGTCTTTGTCAGCATTCAACGCAACGAAGATTTTATCGTGTGTACACACTTTCTTCGAATAATTCAGCTTCACTTTTTTTAAAAATTTAGGCAAGTGCATATCCTTCCAATGTACAAGAAATACTGATTGAAAATATACAATAAATTAGGTAGTGTTGATGAGCAGCCATAGAGTGTCACTGGGACAGCGAATAAATTAAGTGTATTCAGAACGTGTTGTAGCCTATAGTGATGAATAATTTATGTCCTGCTTGTAGTAATTAGGCCTCCGCTAAGGCATTTCCACATCTTTACTAACCAAATGCCTCGACCATAGCCTAAAATTGATCCATAATCACCTCACTACTTGATTTCTAAGGATTGTACTGGATTTCTAAGGATTGTTTTGGACTTCTATATTAAAATTCTTCTTTCGGCGCCTAAGATTCTATTAGATTCAGCTTTATGCATACTCCAGTGCTAAAAAATACTGTATATTACCCACACTCCTAATTTGGTGCCAGTGAGTTATAGCGACAACTGCGAAGAAATGAAGCTAGGTCAATCGAATAAATCGACTTGTAAAATGATGAATGAATTCTAATCGTATTCTAACATTTATATAAAGTGGAGTGGGAGTCTCCATTCCCTCAAACTTACCTTCAGTTGATAAGCAATTTGAACTACTTACCTGTATCATTGTATCCAAGTAGCAAAAAATGTATTATTATTATTGTGATCTTTGTTTTATCTGGATATCCTGAGTTAAGACCATTCAGACCACTCTATAAACATGATAGCTTACTATTCTTTCCTTATTAGAACTACGTATACATAGGTGGTTATGTGTTCTATATATGGATATAGTTTTTGGTTAAGCCAAACAATATTTTATATTAGTTTCACTCCAAATTTGGTACTTGTGTAATATAGTGACCACAGTCAAGAAGTGAAGCTAGTTCAATCGAATCAATCGCCTTGTAAATAATGAATATATTCTAGTCATATTGTATTATTTACATAGTGTGGTGTGGGAGTTACCATTCCTTCAGACTTTCCTTTAGTTGGTAAGGAATTTTAACCCTTTGAGTGGTCTTCAAACAAATGAGTTCTGAAGGTTGAATATATCTTGATATTCTTACTCAGGTGTAATATGCAAATGGGATACCTTTCTGTTTAACAGAATAAATTATGCAATTTCAGTATTACAGAATAAATTATGTACTGGGCGAACACCATAATTGGGTCATTGACCTACAGTATTACAGATCTCGTCCAGTATTGCATACAGCTATTGGCCCGAATGTAACGTGTTTGGTTGCTATATACGATGTTCATCCAGTTGTTCGTCCAGTGGGAATAGATGCTCTACAACTAGCGTGTGTTATCATGTGAATTCTGGAATTCTACTGAAATCTTCAAATTGTGCGACTAAAATCACTGTCGTCACTCAAGTAACACTCACCATCTTTACCACCACCTTTTTTCGTCAGAAATGTAGGTAGGCTTTTGTTTGTATTAAATTAAAAAAAAAGTTTTTTCGACTGAAAGTAAGGAGCAACATTAAAACTTAAAACGAACAGAAATTATTACTTACATGAGGGGGCTCTCCCCGTCATCAATACCTCACTCTTGACGCTAAAGTTCAAAATTTGTTCCAATTCTTAAAGAATGACCTCTGAATCACAAAAGCCGTTTAATTGGAATAAACAGCTCTTTTGAAATTACTAAAAAAAAATGTAGCGTAAAGAGTGACGTATTGACGATGGGGCAAACCCCTTCATATATGTAATCATTTCTGTTCGTTTTAAGTTTTAATGTTGCTCCTTGTTTTCAGTTAAAAAAACTTTTTTTTTTAATTTAATTTCTGATCGTTTTGAAATAATGCTGGGAAATCGGGCACCCCCTTCAAAAAAATTATCTTCCCCCATGAAAACTTCCTCCAAAGCAATATCCTCCCACGTATTAACACCTCCACATGACCCCCCCCCCCCCCACCCATCAGAAAAAAAACAACTGAAAATATCTGTATGCTATCCAGTAACACATACTATATGTAAACAGTGGGCAAAGTTCATAGCTTGCAGTCCTTCTCCCGGGACTTTGCGGATTAAGTCATCCTAAAAGATATAGTTATTATTTTCCGACTATTGTGAACAAAATGGCTATCTCCAAATTTTTATCGTATAACTTTGGGGAAAAAATCAGCATGGGAGGGGACCTAGTTGCCCTTCAATTTCTTATTCACTCTAAAAGGCCATAGAAGTTTTATTTCTTTTCGAATAAGCCCTCACACGATATTCTAGGACCACTGGGTCGATACGATAACAACGCATCCGTGATGGTGTAATTTTCATTAGGATTCTGTCACTTTTAGGGGATATTTCTCGCTTTGGTTAATAATCAGGCAAGTTTTCTGAAGCTCTTAACTTTTGATGGGTAAAACTAAAGGTAAAACTAAATCGATGAAACTTATATATTTGAAATATACATAAAGAGACTGTTCTTTAGATGTATCTATAGGTATCAAAATCCTGTTTCTTGTAGTTTCGGTTACTATTGACCAGGGTGGCTCCTTACTTACAGTTCGTTAACCAGATCTGTTTGACTGGTAAATAAAAAGTCGGTGTGGCAAGTGTTTCGGAAAAATTTGACGTAGTAATGATCGCTTTTAAAGGAGTACTACGTTTCTCCGATCTTTGCCCGAAAGATTTTACTTTCTGCTAAAGGGAAACAGAGTAAGAATTTTCAGAGCCAGAGATTCTGACTCTAACATGAGAAAAAACTGTAAAGCTTGTTCATCTTCAGGGGGCAAGCAGTCACAAAATTTTGCTAGTTGGCTGGCAAATCCTCTTTTTCATTGCTGATGAATCTGAGAAAAAAAAATTTGTCATCACACTAGTGGTTATACAAAATCATTAATAATAATACGACTAATAACGTAGCTCCGCGATTATTGATAAAATGCTTATGTGGCTATCATCTAGTAATTGACAAAGAACCAAACTCTTTCTGCTATTAATTAAAGAAAAACTTTCCCAAAAATAAGTTTTTCAAAGAAAAGTAAAGGTCATTGTAAACTTAAGCTCAGCAGATACAGATAACTGTTAAAATTTAAACTCAAAACGACCCGAAATTACTATTAAAGAATAAATAAAACCCATAACGAACAGAAATTAAATAAACAATCATAACAAAAAACATACAACAAGTAATAATATAAATGAATAAATAGATCATAAGGCTAGTAATGCTTAGATTGAATATGAAAATCAAGCTTGAAACGAAAAAAATATTTTGTTATTGAAGTATAAATGAAACTTAAAACGAACAATCCTTAAGCAATTTCTCTGGAAAATATCTAGAAAATCTTCATCCGCTTTTCGGAGCGCCCACGCTTCATAGCCATATTTGACCACTGTCATCACTGTATCTTCTAATATTCTAATCTTGGTTTGCAGAATTATCATCCTATTTTTCCAAACTTTTTTTAACTGTGAAAAAATACCCTGAGTCTTGGCTATTCTACTTTTAACATCTTTACTGCTCCCACCATCTTTACTAATAATACTACCAAGGTAAGTTAAACAGTCCACCTGATTAATCATTTCATTACCCAACTTCACCTTTTCATCTTCACTTATTCCTAGCCCTAGTGACTTAGTATTTTTAACATTAATTTTCAAACATATTCTAGAACCCTGAACTCGCAAAACCTCTAAAACTTCATTCATTTTGCTCACACTTACATCTAGGATGCTTAAATCATCAGCATAATCTAAGTCCAGGAGATTTTATCCTTCCCATTTGATTCCGGGGTCTCTCATTGCCTTTCTTGTGCTCCTTAAGACAAAGTCCATCAAAATAATCCATATAAAAGGGGATAGAACACAACCCTGCTTAACTCCTGATTCAATACAAAACCAGCTGCTTACCTCATTTCCTACTTTAACCCCAGCAGTGTTATTCTCGTACATAAAACTCATCACTTTAATGTATTTGTCTGGTATACCATACAAGGATAAAACTTTTACTAAAGCTCTTCTATCAACAGAATCGAACGCTTGCTCATAATCTATAAAACTGAGGACCAAAGGTGTTTCAAAACTCAGGCACTTCTCAATTATTAACCTAAGAGTGAAAATAAGGTCGACACATCCTCTACCTTTTCTAAACCCGCACTGTTCTTCTCTTAAAACTTTGTCAACGGCATCTCTCAGTCTAAAAAGTATCATATTACTATGTAATTTACTACCCAAAGAGACCAGACTAATCCCTTAATAATTACCACACTCACTTTTATCACCTTTCTTATAAAGTGGCTTAATTAAAGTTTTCCTAAAATCGTTAGGTACTTTCCCTTTTAAAAAAATCATATTCATAATCTTCAGTAACTTATTTCTAACCTCAGAGCCACCATATTTAAGAAACTCATTTGCCACCCTATCAGCAACTGGAGCCTTATTAATTTTTAATCCTTTTAGTACTGTCGCTAATTCCTCCTCACAAAACAAATCTCCCTATACATCCAGGCTATCATAAACTTTTTTATTTTCCTCTATATCTCTTCCTTCAACTTTATCTCGGTTAAGCAAATTCTCAAAATGTTCGGCCCATCTCTCTTTAGTTTGTTCCTTATCGCTAATTGTGGCCCCATTCCTATCTTTAACTGGGCCAAGTCCGCATTGAATACTCCCTCTCAATTTGTTAACATGCCAGTACAATATTTTACTATAATGCCGTCTAGCTGCATCTTCTAGAACCTCGGCAATTTTATCCATGGCCTCCATTTCACACCTCCTTAGTTCATATTTTAATGTTTTCTCCACTTTCTTTATATTTCTTTTGTTTTCATATGATCTATCACTAAGGTAATTCTTGTACAAGTCCTTTCTCATTTCTACAAACATAAAGCTTTTTCACTAATATTATTAGCTGCAGTTCTAGCTTTCCTCCCTAAGACACCTTCAGCAACTTCACAAATTATTATTCTAAAATTATTCCAACCATCTTCCATATCATCAAATTTTAAACTCGAAAGTTTAGTATTCAACTGTTTCTGGGAAGTTTCTCTCAAATTCTCATCCTGGAGTCTACCAACATCATAACTTCCCGGAAGGTAGCTACCCTTCCGAAATTATCAGCTTTAAATTAACCCTTGAAACAACTAGATGGTAATCTTTACTCTTAACATCAATAACGCCACTCCTATATACCATAGTATCTTGTATTAATCCTGCTAGTCTTCAGTTTACAATAACTTAATCAATAAGGTTTGCTGTCATACCATCACGTGAATATCATGCTAACTTATGAGCCATTTTATGACCAAACACCGTACTGGTTATAACTAGATTATTTTACCTACAAAATTGCAAAAGTCTGTATCCATTACTGTTTTCTTTTCCTACACCAAATTTACCTAGGCTAGGGTACCATCTATCCCTATTTCTACCAACCTGAGCGTTAAAATTTCCCAGTAAAAGCATCATATTTCTACCTTGAACATGTCTATTTGCTTCTGTAACTGTAAGTAAATTTCATCAGAGTCACTAGCATCTCCGTCAGTCGGTTCTACAGGGGCATATACTACTATAACTGATACTCTGAACTTTCTAGTCATATAATGAGCAACTAGTATTCTATTATTAATACCTTCCCAGCCTAAACAAGACTTAGCAGCTTCCTTATTCATCATGATCCCTTCTCCTTGTCTATATACCCCATCCCTCCTACCTGAGTAAAAAAAATTTATATCACCTAGTTTCATACTTCCTATCCATGAGATATGAGTTTCTGTAACTCCTAATAAATCCAGTTTGAATCGTCTGAATTTGTCAGTCAAAATATCGATACGATAGTCATTTTTTAACGTCGTGACATTCCAAGTTCCAATTTTCATGTTCTTTAAATAATTGAAATTATTTTCGCCTCATGAACAGCAATGATTCCGGATACCAGTGTAGGACGGATATCCCATATCTTCTCAAGTCTACACCGAAGTGCTTAAGCCGGCTTAGAACCGGACAGCAGAAAATCCCTAGGACCTCCATGAATGGGGCTTTGTGCAATCCTGGGCCCATCTTGGTCACAACATGGTTTTCAGCACTAGGCGATGTTCTTCTATCAACACGAGTTGAAATTCTGCAAAGACAATCTGGAGTCTATTACCTCTAACTCATTATATATCCATGCCTATAAATATTATGCTACTATGGGGAGGCATTCCACAATAGATAAATCATCTAGGAAGAGGTTTTTCAGCCCGAAACCGCTTGTCAAAACATACCAAGCCCAAAAGAATTATCCATTAGTCAGAATCTCGTGCGAATAAGATCCACAAAGGAGATCGAGAGCACAGTGAAAGGACTGAAGTCCAACTCGGCCGGAATACCTGGACTTAATCTTAGAGCTGTAAATGCTATCCTAGTTTATATATTACCTTGTCTAACTGACTTAATAAATCTATCACTCCAGACCGGCAAATTCCCTAGTGGTCTTAAACTGGCAAACGTAATACCATTGTATAAAGGGGGGAAGAAACAAGAACTATCGAATTGGCGACCGATTTCGTTATTACCTATTTTTTGTAAAATCTATGAAAAGATAATTCACAGGAGACTTTATGAATATTTGGATAAACTAGGAATATTGTGTGACAGCCAATTTGGATTCCGCAGTAAACATTCTACTAGCCTTGCTATTCATCATCTTCTGGATGTAATCAATGGAGCTCTAGAAAAAGGTCTTATTCCTTTAACGATCTTTGTTGACTTCAAAAAGCCTTCGACACTGTGGATTTTGAGTTGCTACTGTGTCGCCTATCTAGTCTGGGGATAAAAGATGTTTGCTTGGATTGGTTTAAATCATACTTGTATGGAAGGTCAACTAAAGTAATGATAGATGACATCGTTAGCGGAGTCTATCCTGTAAAATGTGGAGTTCCTCAGGGCTCAGTCCTTGGTCCATTACTCTTTCTCGTATACATAGATACTCTGAGGCTCTACATGCCTGAAGCAACTGTTACAGTATTTGCAAATGATAGTGCTTTGACGATTTCTACACGGTCACTGAAAGAACTAGTGGATAAAGCAAACTGAATGCTGGAAAACTTTTTAGTGTTTACCTCCTGTAGTTACCTTGCTGTTAATACTTCTAAGACAAATTATATGATTTTTAGTAGGGTAGGAAAAATTGTAAATAGTGCTTCCGTAGTATTTGAAAATTTGTCGCTTTCACAGGTTTTTGAAAATAAATATTTAGGATTTTATGTTGATAAGAATTTGAGTTGGAAGAAATACACAAATATTATTTCTTCTAAACTTGCACGAGGTCTTGGAGTGATGCGGCGTTTGAAACAAGTGTTACCCTTAAGTGTTTTAAGAAATATATATCATACTGTTTTTCATCCTTTTATTGTTTATGGTTGCTGTATTTATGCATCTAATTTTACTTCAAATATTAAAAGACTGCAGATTCTTCAGACAAAGGCACTTCGAGTACTGGGTGAGTTTGTTCAGTATGAGCATACGCGTGAATCTTTTATTAGTTTTAGAATTTTCAATATTCATCAGATCAGGGACCATCAGGCGGGAGTGTTTACTTACCAGGTGCTTAATAGATTATCTCCAGAGTATTTTAGAGATTTTTTTAAGTTTAATTCTGATTATCATCATCATAGGACTAGAGGTCGTGGAAGCTTAGTCTCTGAAGTAAGGAGTACGAGTCGATCTAGTTTTGTAATTAGAAATTATGCAGTTAATTTGTGGAGTGGTTTCCCGGAGAGCATTAGGGAGTCAGAAAACCAGTTTCAGTTTAAAATTAGATTAAAAAAGTTTTTGTTGGGTGGGAATTAAATTTTTTTTTTTTATTTATTTATTTAAAAAAATATTAAATTGTAATTAAGTTGTAAAACAAAAAGTTAAGAAAAAAATTTTAATTGAGTTAATTTGTATTGAATGGTATGAAAAGAGTAGAAAGAGTGAATGAGTTTTGGTTTATGATAAAAGATTGTGTGACGCTGCTCAAGTCACAATAGTGGCTTAATAAAACGTCATACGTTCTTACCATTTCTACGTTTGTTGATAATGCTATTCCAAAAATGTGTTGTAAGTGCCAGTTAATTATGATGTATTATTAGTTGAAAATAAAAGTCAAAAGTCAAAAGAAAAAAAAAAATACTGTTTCATTTACTAGGCTATAATATCCTCAAGGGGTGCCACTCCTCAAGCAGGAATAGAGTTGACCGCAAAGTCCCCATTCTTGCAGGTACCCCAAAAGGGCTGAGGCAGCCCTTTTCAGAGGCCGTTGTTCATAGACCTGGATCTTACGCCCTGCCGCAGTTGTCCTCCTATAGAGGATCCTCCCGAGATGTTGTTCTGCTTCACCAAGCAATTTAACCCATTACTGGGAGAAAGATTGTAACTACTGGGACTTGTGGACAAACCAGTGGGCCCTTTTGAGGGTACATTTGAGGGGCCTTCTTCCTCCTCCGCCTGTATTTATGACCACGGGCGAAGGTGCCCCTCTTTCTATTCTGGACCCCCAGGGACAAGGGACCCCTTGGTCCGTGACTTCTCTGGAGGTACCCAACATATCTGTAGGGTGTCCCCCTATCGCCACCTGGGGACACGCTGAATTGCATGGGAGAGGCCAACTAATATCTAGCCTAATTTATTGATTCACTTCAACATTAGCTTGTAAAACTAATGTAAGATTAATGTCTAGCCTAATATATTGATTAAATTCAACATTAGCTTGCAAAACTAATGTAAAACTAATATCTAGTCTAATTTATTGATTCACCTAAGATTAGCTTGTAAAACTAATCTAAAATTAATGCACAGCCTAATCTATTGATTCACTTCAACATTAGCTTGCAAAATTAATGTAAAAACAATATCTAGCCTAATTTAATTATTCACCTCAAAATTAGCTTGCAAAACTAATGTACAACTAATATCTAGCCTAGATTTATTGATTCACTTCAACATTAACTTGCAAAATAAATGTAAAACCAATATCTAGCCTAAATTATTGATTTACTTCAACATTAGCTTGCAAAACTAATGTAAAACCAACATCTAGCATAATATAATGATTCACTTCAACATTAGCTTGTAAAACTAATGTAAAACTAATATCTAGCCTAGATTTATTGATTCACTTCAACATTAGCTTACAAAATTAATATAAAACTATTATCCAGCCTAGATTTATTGATTCACTTCAACATTAGCTTGCAAAACTAATGTAAAACCAATATCTAGCCTAATTTATTTATTCACTTCAACATTAGCTTGCAAAACTAATGTAAAACTAATATCTAGCCTAGATTCATTTATTCATTTCAACATTAGCTATCTCCCGTATATGTCGGTATGATTTATATCCTTCATTAGGAGTGAGCAAAACAAGAGTGATCAAACTGATGAGTAAAATAAGATATCCCGTATATGTAGGGGAAAACATGATGAATTATGTTATGGAATAGATTATGGAATATTTCATTTAAAATATTTTTTACATCACTTTGTTGTGTGATCATTATTTTTAGGATACGCTAGCATGTCAAACGCTTAGAATATCTACTAAAAAGTTGGATATGTAAGAAAAAGAATTTTCAGAGACATAGATACTACTAGCAGACTCATAAGTCTATTAATTGATGACTAAGTGTGAAAAATTAATAAAAAAAACTTTTGCATTGAACAAATTCAACTATACAGGTATTTTTTTTAGCATTAAAAGGATTTTACAATATTTCACAGAATCAGGAACTTTCTCAGAATCTATGTTCACTGAAATCTTCTATTTATGTCAATGTGCTTGGAAAACTTTTTTACGTGCTTCTGATTGGCTGTTAAGTCGCTCAAACAATTGTTTTCTCTAGCCCTGGGAATTTAGATAAAGTGTTTGAACATATCACTATAATATCATTTGTTCTCGAGTGTCTTTGAATTCACGATCTACAGGATCAAGTAAGAAAAGACTGCAATTTGATTGGTCTATTTCATACGAAATTTATTGGACTAAAACATTCATCTTCTGGCATTATTTTGAAGGTTCACTCATGCTGCTAGATGAACATGGGAAACAAATTGACTTTTACTATTGGGACATAAAATACAATATGTATGACCACAATAGAATATTATGGGGACCTACACTACATCACATGAACCAAAATGGGTTTTAAGGTCAAGTGATTAGGCCATATAATTCAAGTGGTATGGAACTGAAGACTGTTCAGGAAGATGTGAAGGAAATGTGTAAATTTTTCGGGGTTAAGAAATTATTTTTAAAAGTTAATTCACCTGTGGACAAGATTCTAATATAGATGACGGCACACCTACTCAGACGCACACCCAAATCGAAAGAGACAAGCAAAAAGTTAGGTTCATTTAGGTTCACTTAGCATGACTCGCCATGCTAAGTAAAAATAATTGAACCTAATTGAACCTAACTTTTAGCTTGTCTCTCTCACTATGCCTGTGTGTCTGAGTTGGTGTAGTGCTATCTATAAGTAGAGCTGAAAATATGTCATTCGATTGAAATTGTACAATAGTAATAAAAAATAACGTAATGACCTTACGAGATCTAAGTTTCAGTTGATTTCAGTTAAATGTCTTCTTTTCTTTGAATATTCTCGTTTATTTGATTGAAATTGCTTAATATTAAAAATGAAAATCACATAATGAGCTTCCGAGACGTAAGTTTCAGTAGATTTCAGTTAAATCTCTTCTTTTTCTTTGAATATTCTCGTTTATTTGATTGAAAATGTTTAATAATAAACATTCCGACTTCTGAGACTATGTTTCAGTAGATTTCAGTTAAATGTCTTTTATTTCTTTGAATTTTCTCCTTCTTTTGATTGAAACTGTTTAATATTAATAAAAATTAACATATCGAGCTTCCGAGATCTAGGTTTCAGTAGATTTCAGTTAAATGACTTCTTTTTTTATGAATATTCTCGTTATAATGAACATGTTAGATGTAGGTTTCAGTAGATTTCAGTTAAATAATAATAATAATACTTTTATCTTCCCTCAGGTCCACTATAAGGAGTACATTCAATAAATATAAAGACACGACTTACAATTAAGAAGACCAGAATTACCGATTAATACAACCTTCTACGTCAATTAGTTAATATTGGTTAGATTTTTTCAAAAAACGGGAATAAATTTCTATATTCAAGATAATTTCAAGCCTTTTGAACTAAAAGCTCACACTTGATCTGTATTACATCAAGCGGGTCCCTTATTTCATACATATATTTTAAAGAAGTATTACGAGCACCTAGTGGAATACCTAGTAGAAATTTAATATATCTAAAATACACAAATTTAATTTGAAATGAAGTAGAAGATGGAAAAGTGTTCAAAATCACCGCTGGACAGCTAATCAAAGATAGAACCATTGACTGATATAGTCTAGCTAATATATTCCTTCTCATATTACCCCGCAGATGAACGAGGGAACCGAACGTCTTTCTTATCTTAACTTCCAGAATGCTTATTATTAAAAGAGGTGATAGTCTTTTGACAGAAGAATATGGGACACCGACGTGTATCACCGAATCGAAAGCATGAAAAATCCTATCATTACCGCAATCATACCGCAATAACCTATTTCAACTATTAAGTAAATCAGAGAGGTTTTTAACGAAGCCAAACAATCTTTTAGAAACAAATTAAAAATAGATTACGATAATATCCCACTCGTCTGAGCCCCTCCTAACTACTACTTCACCAGCAGAAATTCTAGATCCCAAGGCAATGTGAACTTTAATTCCAGAATACCACGAACGAAAAACATTAACCAGGTTATGTGGTAAACCATATTTTAGTAAGCTAAGTAGAGCAGATGCATGAGAAAGATTATTGAAAGCTTGTTTAATATCTATTAATAAACAATATAACGTGTCTCCTTTAAGTCATAAAGAATTTAAAATTTGGTAAAAAGTAGTATGTACAGGTGTATCTGCAATATCAAAGAAAATGATAAGGGTATTAAGTAGAAATTTTTAAGGGATGATTGAGGGGATGTTGAACTAAAGAAAAAGACACTAATTGCATTCTGGTTGTTGGATTGGTATATCTGCAATATTTCAGCTGCGCCAAAGGGTATCAAGTTGAAACTTTCAGGTTGAAACATGTTTTTTTTTAACGAATTTTAGGTTTCCCAACTGCCTTTGCTAATTACTTTGGTATAATAACTTCTCTTAAGTTAGAAAAATTTTCTCAATTAAAAACTTTTTGCAGTAATGAAGATTCCTTTGCCTGGTATTGGAGCTTTCTTTAATAGAATGGAACCTGAAATGAAATAAAAATTAATATTCAATTTATACGTATTTTCGTTTTTCAGAAATAAAAGAAAATATAATCAATGCCATGAACTAAAGTATGACTTTTTGCCTGTACTTCGAAAATGGTAATCACAAACAAAAATAATTACATCCCTAAACCTAATTACTTGAAAAAAAATTCTCGGGGGTGGGGGGATTGATATAATAGAAAAAATTAATTTCTTTTCTTACTTTTAAATTTTCAAAATAGATGTAAAAATAAATTGTCCTTGGGGGATACCCCCTCCCTCATTCCACTTATGCGCATTCAAGCATAGAAATATAATTTCCTTTTCACAACAAAAATGTTTCTGCGATAAAAGGGCAGATATCTCCCACCTAACAGACATGAGCCCTTTAAATCAAAGCAATTCTATACAAAAATTATAATTATTATAATGATTGAGGGGTATGGGGTAATAGCTCCCCATATTTATGACAACCCTAGGTGTGAAATAAAAAACGAAGATAGTGATTTTAAAATTAAAGGAAAGAACGACATTAAACCTCAAAGTGAAAGAGATTCCCCTTTGAACTCCAAGGGTCAAAAGTATATTTTTATACCCATACTTTCTGATTTCCTTTAAGAGGTACATCAGATGAAAATGATGAAACCCCAAGCGTCATGGTTTAATCTTTGTTCTCCCTTACTTTACAAGAATATCAATTTCGATGAATATAGGATGAGTACATAATAAGGTTGCACAGGGGTAAGAGTTCTTCTCCTACGTTCTATTAAAACAATAGTTCTCAATATCAACCTAAGGTTTTGGATCATCAGGCAGCGTAGTAAAAATTGTAGCTTCAGCGTGGATAGGGGTTCATTTCCATCTTATATAAACAATTCTATTTTATTTTTGGAAGCAAATACATCTAAATGAGTTCTTTAATTTGAAGCAGCTTAATGTAAAAATTAAATTTATCATAAAGTGTGCCAGAAAGGGGGCAATAGCCACCGTACATTTACGACAACGCTATATATGATATGCAAAACAAATTTCATATATTTTTTAAGTGAAAGCAAGGAACAACCTTAAAGCTTGAATTGAATGGGAATTCCTTGTATATGAGGGGGTTTCCTAGTCTCTAAAATCATGCTTTTTTTTGCTGAAGTGTAACTTTTTCTTCAAATTAACTTAAAAAACTTTTTTCTACTGAATAATTTTTTAAAAAGAAAAGTAAAGAGCTCCATTAAATAACAAATGAACAGAAATTAAACCAAATAATATACCAAGCATAAAACTATTACAAATATAAGAAATCAAAGTACAGCAGAAAAAACTATTTTATCTAGTTTTGATGCAGTTTCTATGTACACTTCATGCGATGTCCATAAATTTCAGCAGGCCTTACAAAGAAAATTAGAGGAAAATTCAGCTTGGTCGGATTACAAAACTTTGGAAATTGATACAATAATGACCCTTGTTCGTCTTTGCAACAAGTTTTCCTCGTATTTTACATTCCGAAAAAAAAATTTCCTTCAAATATTGGACTTATCCATGGGCACTGTATTGTCTCCTTCTTTGGCAAATTTGTACATGGATTTCATAGAACGGTCTGCTTTGAATAGTTTACACTTAAAACAGTCTATCTGGTTTCGTTTTGTTGATGATATCCTTTCTGTTTGGGGACATGGACAAGCCTCTCTAAGAGATTTTTTGGCACATTTGAACTCTTTTAATTCAAATCTCCAGTTCACAATGGAACTCAAAGATTCAGGTAAGCTGCCTTTCTTGGATGTTTTGATTATAAAAACTACTCCTAACCTTGAATTTTCTATATATAGAAAGCTGACTCATAATGATTGATATCTACATTTCTCATCCCATTACCCTCCTTCTGTGAAAAGAAGGGTAATAATCTCTTTAGTCGACAGAGTTTTAAAAAAAAAATTCCCGTAATCATATAAATTCTGAATTAAACTATGTCAAGGATATTCGTTTCTGCAATGGTTACCCAATCAAACTTATTGAAAATATCATAGATAGACGATTAAAAGAGATAAAAGAACAAACTAAGGAGCTCGTCCCCCTTTTTGCAGTTACCCCGGCAATTGAGAAAAAAACTTTCATCGCTCTACCCCGAAACTTGGCGATAAACTTGGAAAATTTTGTAAAAAACATAATCTCTCTGTTTCTTTCAAAACCGAACAAAAAGTTGAACACTTTTTCAACTCAGGAAAGATAAACTGACCCTGTACTGGGTAGTGGTGTCTACAGAATCCCGTGTTCTTGTGGGAAATTTTTTAAACAAAAAATCGCGAAGAAAGGAAACGAGGACAATTAACAGCCAGTGAAAAAATTGAAAAATTATGCAAATATTTCGGTCAAGACCTCCGCTTGACCGTCCTCAGTGCAGAATAAAACAGATAAAAATATAAAAACCAAACCTTAAAATAAAAACACGAAACTAAAATTGGACGACCCTTTCCTAGTAACGGTGAAAGTTGCCCTTTCACCGTTACTAGGAAAGGTCGTCCAATTTTAGTTTCGTGTTTTTATTTTAAGGTTTGGTTTTTATATTTTTATCAGTTTTATTCTGCACTGAGGACGGTCAAGCGGAGGTCTTGACCGAAATATTTGCATAATTTTTCAATTTTTCACTGGCTGTTAGTGTCCTCGTTTCCTTTCTTCACGATTTTTGTTTATCATGATTAGCCAGTGTGGTCTCAGAAATTATTTAGGGAAATTTTATATTGGTAGGACCCATCAATAACTAAGTGAACATTTGCATGAGCATAAAATTTCAATAGATAAGTCCCTGAGATTAAAAAATAACAATGACAACTTTGATTCGGCATTCGCTTCGCATATTTTCGTAAATCCGACCCATCTAGTTCTTTTTGACGAGGCAACCTTAATATCAACTGTAAATGGCCTATCACAAGCTTTTAAAGAGGTAATTGAGATAAAAAATTACATGAGCTAAAATTTAGCAATTAATAGAGATACTGGAGATATTTCATTAAGCCCAATTTACGACGGTTTAATTTTGAAGGACTCAATCAATATTTTCACCCGGTATAACTTATGAGAACCTATTTGCATATCTAATGAAAACCGAAACTTTAGACCAGCTAAAACTATTGCAAGGCAATAGATTCTTGCTCAATCATCTTGGTAAATTCTTTTTCATTAATTCCTGCCTGGTTTTTATTTAGTGTCTGTTCTGTCTGTGTCGGGTAAACTTCGAAAGGTTAGATTTTCGTTTTTTTTTCTTTCTTTTTCTTCTTTTTTGTTTAGCACTGAGGACGACTTGGTGGAGGTCCGTGTCGAAATATTTGCTTATTTCTTCTTCTTCGTGGTTCAGCACTGGCTGACAAAATCCTCGTTTTTTCACCCTTTTTGATTTTATTTTTCATTTTGTTTGTTTCTTTCCTCTCTGAGTTTCATTTGTTTTAACTATTACAAATCACCACCAATAAATAAATGAAACTTAAAACGAACAGATAATACAATAAATAACTGAGTCAAACTCAGAATACGCAGAAATTAACATGAGTAGGGCTCACTACTTCAAAAAATACATTTTTATGTTTTCAATTTTTTAACTATAATAAATCAACAATTATTAAGACTAAGGCATAAATATCAGCATATGTAGCCTAAATTAAACTGACAATGCACATTCATTTGCATTTTTCGGTATTTCACTATTTATTTTCAGTATTGTATTTTTAATTTCTGCTTCTTGGGGTTTGACTGTTATTTATTGTATCTCTGTTCGTTTTCAGTTTAATTTAATTATTGGTGGTGATTTGTAATAGTTTAACGCTTGGTATATTATTTGATTTTATTTCTGCTCATTTTTGATTTAATAGTCTTCTTTACTTTTATTTGAGAAACTTGTTTGGTAGAAAAAGATTTTAAGATTTGTTGTTGTTCGGTTTATATTGGCATTGTCTTATTCATGGAAAAACAAAATAATAATTTATATGTTTTTTTGTAAGAATTTATAGTTTGGCTTGCTATTTGTATGCCATAGAAAATTTTCCAACAATTTCGAACAACATGCACCCTTTTGAAAATCATTATACAAATAGTATTGTTCAATTTAATTTTTGCCTCCTCTATTTGACCTGAAAAATAAAACTGAAAAAAGATTACTGAATGCCTTCCAATCAATTTTGATTCTTAAAAAGGTCACTAGAATTTTCAATTTTCAATCAAATTAGCTCCTTTAGTTACATTAACCGTAGAAGCAGTATTAAAAGTATAAGCATAGTGTCAGCCTGACTAGTTCCAAATCCGCCACAACTTATACTGAAAGGTCTAACTTAATATTGTAAACCGTTAGTAGAAATGACCCTATAACTCCCACACCCACACCATATATGGGCATAGAGTCCCTAGGGAGACCACCTGTGCTGTCAGTCGTGACGGGGCACCATATATGGGCATGGAATCCCCAGGGAGAACACGTTTCCGAGAAATTGATTGCGTAACCTAGCCTAACCTCATGAGCTCGTGACGGGCGAAGTTTATTAACGTCTGACAGATGATGTCAAGGTTGATTGTTTCCGTGCGAAGTTCATTAACGTCTGACAGATGATGTCAAGGTTGATTGTTTCCGGGCGAAGTTTATTAACGTCTGACAGATGATGTCAAGGTTGATTGTTTCCGGGCGAAGTTCATTAATGTCTGACAGATGATGTCAAGGTTGATTGTTTCCGGGCGAAGTTCATTAATGTCTGACAGATGATGTCAAGGTTGATTGATTTGTTGGTGTTCATCCAGGAGAATTGTTTCCGGGCGAATGTTTTGATCTTAGAGATGAAGAGATTAACGCGGGAAAGGATTAGGTTAGAACACCTGTGCTGTCAGTCGTGACGGAGCACCATATATGAGCTTGGAATCCCCAGGGAGAACACGTTTTCGAGAAATTGATTGCGTAACCTAGTTTAACCTCATGAGCTCGTGACGGGGGGCACTATATTTGGGCATAGAGTCCCTAGGGAGAAAACCTGTGCTGTCAGTCCCAACGGGAGTCCATATAAGGGTATATAGTTAATAGGGAGATGGATTTCTGAGAAATTTATTGCGTAATCGATTGGGAAATGGATTTCCGAAAACTTGATTGCGTAATCGATTGTGAATTTTATTGATCCCATAACGGGAAACAGGATCACGTGTCTCCTTCTAAACCAATCAGAGACTCGGTTACATCTCCTTCTAGACCAATAAGAGGCTCGCTTACATATTAGCGGTGGAGGATTGCAGAGATAACCTAACCTATCAGGAGGTCGTGACGGGAATCCATATATGGACATAGAATGACGTAATCGATTAGGAAAGTTGGATTTCTGAGAAACTGATTACATAATCGGTAGAACCCTATCAGGAGGTCTTAACAGGGGTCCATATATGGGCATAAAATGACGTAATCGACAAGGACAGTTGGAATATTTTAGTAGTGGTTTGTCGTGGTTTACCATTTCACAGTTACATTTTCTTGATTTTTCAAAGTTCATTTTCGATTTCTTTCGTTGAAATGCAAGAGTTGGAATATTTCAGTAGTGTTTTGTCGTAGTTTACATTGTCACAGTTACATTCTCTTTATTTTTAAAAGTTCATTTTCGATTTCTTCCATTGAAATGCAAGAGTTGGAATATTTCAGTAGTGTTTTGTAGTGGTTTACCTTGTCACAGTTACATTCTCTCAATTTTTTAAAGTTTATTTTGAATTTCTTTCATTGAAATGCAAGAGTTGGATTATTTCAGTAGTGTTTTGTTGTGGTTTACCTTGTCACAGTTACATTCTCTTGATTTTCCAAAGTTCATTTTGAATTTCTTTCGTTGAAATGTAAGAGTTGGAATATTTCACTAGTATTTTGTTAGGGTTTACCTTGTCACACTTACATTCTCATGATTTTTCAGATTTCATTTATGAATTTCTTTCTTTGAAATGCAAGAATTGGAATATTTCAGCAGTGTTTTGTTGGGGTTTACAGTGTCACAGTTACATTCTCCTGATTTTTCAAAGCTCATTTTGAATTTCTTTCATTGAAATGCAAGAGTTGAATATTTCAGTAGTTTTTTGTCATGGTTTACCTTGTCACAGTTACATTTTCTTGATTTGTCAAAATTCATTTTGAATTTCTTTCACTGAAATGCAAGAGTTGGATTATTTCAGTAGTGTTTTGTTAGGGTTTACCTTGTCATAGTTACATTTTCTTGATTTTTCAAAGTTCTCTTGAATTTCTTTCATTGAAATGCAAGAGTTGGAATATTTCAATAGTGTTTTGTCATGGTTTACCTTGTCACAGTTACATTCTCTTGATTTTTCAAAATTTATTTTGAATTTCTTTCACTGAAATGCAAGAGTTGGATTATTTCAGTAGTGTTTTGTTATGGTTTACCTCGTCATAGTTACATTCTCTTGATTTTTCAAAGTTCATTTTGAATTTCTTTCGTTGAAATGCAAGATTTGGAATATTTCAGTAGTGTTTTGTTGTGTTTTACATTGTCACAGATACATTCTCTTGATTTTTCAAAGTTCATTTTGAATTTCTATCATTGAAATTCGAGAATTTGATTATTTCACTAGTGTTTTGTTGTGGTTTACCTTGTCAGAGTTACATTCTCTAAATTTTTCAAAGTTTATTTTGAATTTCTGCCGATGAAGTGCACTAGCTGTAGTATTTCAATAGTGTTTTGTCGTGTTTTACCTAGTAACAGTAACATTCTATTGATTTTTCAAAGCCTAGTTTGTATTTCTTTCGTTGAAATGTGAGAGTTTGATTATTTCAGTAGCTTTTTGTCGTGGTTTACAGTGTCACAGTTACATTCTCTTGATTTTTCAAAGTTCATTTTCAATTTCTTTCATTGAAATGCAAGAGTTGGAATATTTCAGTAGTGTTTTGATGTGGTTTACCATGTCACAGTTACATCCTCTTGATTTTTCAAAGCTCATTTTGGATTTCTTTAATTGAAATGCAAGAGTTGGATTATTTCAGTAGTGTTTTGTCCTGGTTTACAATGCCACAGTTAAATTCTCTTAATTTTTCAAAGTTCATTTTGAATTTCTTTCGTTGAAATGCAAGATTTGGAATATTTCAGTAGTGTTTTGTTGTGCTTTACCTTGTCACAGTTACATTCTATTAATTTTTCAAAGTTCATTTTGAATTTCTTTCGTTGAAATGCAAGAGTTGGAATATTTAAGTAGTGTTTTGTTGTGGTTTACCTTGTCACAGTTACATTCTCTTGATTTTTCAAAGTTCTTTTCGAATTTCTTTCATTGAAATGCAAGAGTTGGAATATTTTAGTAGTGTTTTGTTGTAGTTTACCTTTTTACAGTTACATTCTCTTGATTTTTCAAAGTTTATTTTGAATCTCTTTTCATTTAAATTCGAGAGTTAGAGTATTTCAGTAGTGTTTTGTCGTGGCTTACCTTATAGAAGTTACATTCTATTAAGTTTTCAAAGTTAATTTTGGTTTTCTTTAATTGAAATGTGAGAGTTGGAATATTTCAGTAGTGTTTTGTCGTGGTTTACCTTCTCACAGTTACATTCTCTTGATTTTTCAAAGTTCATTTTGAATTTCTTTCATTGAAATGCAAGAGTTGGATTATTTCAGTAGTATTTTGTCGTGGTTTACCTTGTCAGAGTTACATTCTCTTAATTTTTCAAAGTTCATTTTCAATTTTTTCGTTGAAATGTGAGAGTTGGAATATTTCAGTAGTGTTTTGTCGTGGTTTACCTTAACACAGTTACATTCTCTTAATTTTTCAAACTTCATTTTGAATTTCTTTCATTGAAATGCAAGAGTTGGAATATTTCAGTAGTGTTTTGTCATGGTTTACCATGTCAAAGTTACATTTTCTTGATTTTTTAAAGTTCATCTTGAATTTCTTTCGTTGAAATGTAAGAGTTGGAATATTTAAGTAGTGTTTTCTTGTGGTTTACCTTGTCACAGTTACATTCTCTTGATTTTTCAAAGTTTATTTTGAATTTCTTTCATTGAAATGCAAGAGTTGAAATATTTCAATAGTGTTTTGTCATGGTTTACCATGTCACAGTTACATTCTCTTGATTTTTCAAAGTTCATTTTGAATTTCTTTCGTTGAAATGCAAGAGTTGGAATATTTCAGTAGTGTTTTGTTGCGGTTTACCTTGTCACAGTTACATTCTTTTAATTTTTCAAAGTTCATTTTGAATTTCTATCATTGAAATGCAAGAGTTGGAATATTTCAGCAGTGTTTTTTGCGGTTTACCTTGTCACAGTTACATTCTCTTAATTTTTCAAAGTTCATTTTGAATTTGTTTCGATGAAATGCAAGAGTTGGAATATTTCAATAGTGTTTTGTCGTTGTTTACCTTGTTACAATTACATTTTCTTGATTTTTCAAAGTTCATTTTGAATTTCATTCATTGAAATGCAAGAGTTGGAATATTTCAGTAGTGTTTTGTTGTGGTTTACCTTGTCAGAGTTACATTCTCTTGATTTTTCAAAGTTCATTTCGAATTTATTTCATTGAAGTGCAATAGTTGTAACATTTCAGAAGTGTTCTGTTGTGGTTTACCTTGTCATAGATACTTTCTCTTGATTTTTAAAGTTCACTTTGGTTTTCTTTCAGTGAAATGCAAGAGTTGGAATATTTCACTAGTGTTTTGTTGTGGTTTACCTTGTCACACTTACATTTTCTTAATTTTTCAAAGTTCATTTTGGATTTATTTGATCTAAATGCAAGAGTTGGAATATTTCAGTAGTGTATTGCGTGGTTTACCTAGTCACAGTTACATTCTCTTAATTTTTCAAAGTTCATTTTGCATTACTTTCGTTGAAATGCAAGAGTTGGAATATTTCAGTAGTGTTCTGTTGTGGTTTACCTTATTACAGATACATTTTCTTGATTTTTCAAAGTTCATTTTGAATTTCTTTCGTTGAAATGCAAGAGTTGGAAGATTTCAGTAGTGTTTTGTCAAAGAAATTTTTTAAAATTTCAATGAAAGAAATTCAAAATGAACTTTGAAAAATCAAGAGAGTGTCACTGTGACAAGGTAAACCACAAGAAAACACTACTGAAATATTCCAACTCTTACATTTCAACGAAAGAAATTCAAAATAAACTTTGAAAAATCAAGAGAATGTAACTTTTACATGGTAAACCACGACAAAACACTACTGAAATATTCCAACTCTTGCATTTCAATGAAAGAAATTCAAAATGAACTTTGAAAAATTAAGAGAATGTAACTGTGTTAAGGTAAACCACGACAAAACACTACTGAAATATTCCAACTTTCACATTTCAACGAAAGAAATTCAAAATGAACTTTGAAAAATTAAGAGAATGTAACTGTGACAAGGTAAACCATGACAAAACACTACTGAAATATTCCAACTCTTGCATTTCAACGAATGAAATTCGAAATGAACTTTGAAAAATCAAGAAAATGTAACTGTGATAAGGTTAACCACGACAAAACACTACTGAAATATTCCAACTCTTGCATTTCAACGAAAGAAATCCAAAATGAACTTTGAAAACTTAAGAGAATGTAACTGTGACTAGGTAAACCACGACAAAACACAACTGAAATATTCCAACTCTTGCATTTCAACGAAAGAAATCCAAAATGAACTTTGAAAAATTAAGAGAATGTAACTGTGACAATGTAAACCATGACAAAACACTGCTGAAATAATCTAACTCTTGCATTTGAATGAAAGAAATCCAAAATGAACTTTGAAAAATCAAAAGAATGTAACTGTGACATGGTAAACCACATCAAAACACTACTGAAATATTCCAACTCTTGCATTTCAATGAAAGAAATTCAAAATGAGCTTTGAAAAATCAAGAGAATGTAACTGTGACACTGTAAACCACAACAAAACACTACTGAAATATTCCAACTCTCGCATTTCAATGAAAGAAATTCAAAATGAACTTTGAAAAATCAAGAGAATGTAACTTTGACAAGGTAAACTACAACAAAACACTTCTGAAATATTCTAACTCTTGCATTTCAACGAAAGAAATTCAAAATAAACTTTGAAAAATTAAGAGAATGTAACTGTGACAAGGTAAATCATAACAAAACACTACTGAAATATTCCAACTCTTGCATTTCAACGAAAGAAATTCAAAATGAACTTTGAAAAATCAAGAGAATGTAACTATGACAAGGTAAACCATAACAAAACACTACTGAAATAATCTAACTCTTTCATTTCAGTGAAAGAAACTCAAAATAAACTTTGAAAAATCAAGAAAATGTAACTGTGACAAGGTAAACCACGACAAAACACTAGTGAAATATTCCACCTCTTGCATTTGAATGAAAGAAATTCACAATGAACTTTGAAAAATTAAGAGAATGTAACTGTGACAAAGTAAACTATAATAAAACACTACTGAAATATTCCAACTCTTGCATTTCAACGAAAGAAATTCAAAATGAACTTTGAAAAATCAAGAGAATGTAACTGTGACAAGGTAAACCACGACAAGACACTACTGAAATATTCCAACTCTTTCATTTCAACGAAAGAAATTCGAAAGGAACTTTGAAAAAACAAGAGAATGTAACTGTGACAAGGTAAACCAAGAAAAAACACTACTGAAATAATCAAACTCTTGCAATTCAACGAAAGAAATTCAAAATGAACTTTGAAAAATAAATAGAATGTAACTGTGACAAGGTAAACCATGACAAAACACTACTGAAATATTCCAACTCTTGCATTTCAATGAAAAGAAATTCAAAATGAACTTTGAAAAATTAAGAGAATGTAACTGTTACAAGGTAAACCATGGCAAAACACTACTGAAATATTCCAACTCTTGCATTTCAATGAAAGGAATTCAAAATGAACTTTGAAAAATCAAGAAAGTGTCACTGTGACAAGGTAAACCACAAGAAAACACCACTGAAATATTCCAACTCTTGCATTTCAATGAAAGAAATTCAAATTGAACATTGAAAAATCAAGATAATGTAACTTTGACAAGATAAACCACGACAAAACACTACTGAAATATTCCAACTCTTTCATTTCAATAAAATAAATTCAAAATGAACTTTGAAAAATCAAGAGAATGTAACTGTGTTAAGGTAAACCACGACAAAACACTACTGAAATATTCCAACTTTCACATTTCAACGAAAGAAATTCAAAATGAACTTTGAAAAATTAAGAGAATGTAACTGTGACAAGGTAAACCATGACAAAACACTACTGAAATATTCCAACTCTGGCATTTCATCGAAAGAAATTCAAAATGAACTTTGAAAAATAAAGAAAATGTGACTGTGACGAGGTAAACTACACCAAAACACAACTGAAACTTTCCAACTCTTGCATTTGATTGAAATATGTCGCAAATGAACTTTAAATAATAAAGAAAGTGTAATTGTGACAAGGTAAACCAGAACAAAACACAACTGAAATATTCCAACTCTTGCATTTCAACGAAAGAAATCCAAAATGAACTTTGAAAAATTAAGAGAATGTAACTGTGACAATGTAAACCATGACAAAACACTGCTGAAATAATCTAACTCTTGCATTTGAATGAAAGAAATCCAAAATGAACTTTGAAAAATCAAAAGAATGTATCTGTGACATGGTAAACCACATCAAAACACTACTGAAATATTCCAACTCTTGCATTTCAATGAAAGAAATTCAAAATGAGCTTTGAAAAATCAAGAGAATTTAACTGTGACACTGTAAACCACGACAAAACACTACTGAAATATTCCAACTCTTGCATTTCAACGAAAGAAATTCAAAATGAACTTTGAAAAATCAAGAGAATGTAACTTTGACAAGGTAAACAACTACAAAACACTACTGAAATATTCCAACTCTTGCATTTCAACGAAAGAAATTCAAAATGAACTTTGAAAAATTAAGAGAATGTAACTGTGACAAGGTAAATCATGACAAGACACTACTGAAATATTCCAACTCTTGCATTTCAAAGAAAGAAATTCAAAATGAAATTTGAAAAAACAAGAGATTTTAACTGTGACAATTTAAAACCACAACAAAACACTACGGAAATATTCAAGCTCTTGCATTTCAATGAAAGAAATTCAAAATTAACTTTGAAAAATCAAGAAAATGTAACTGTGACAAGGTAAACCATAACAAAACACTACTAAAATAATCTAACTCTTGCATTTCAGTGAAAGAAACTCAAAATAAACTTTGAAAAATCAAGAAAATGTAAATGTGACAAGGTAAACCACGACAAAACACTACTGAAATATTCCAACTCTTGCATTTGAATGAAGGAAATTCAAAATAAACTTTGAAAAATTAAGAGAATGTAACTGTGACAATGTAAACTATTACAAAACACTACTGAAATATTCCAACTCTTGCATTTCAACGAACGAAATTCAAAATGAACTTTGAAAAATCAAGAGAATGTAACTGTGACAAGGTAAACCACGACAAGACACTACTGAAATATTCCAACTCTTGCATTTCAACGAAAAAAATTCAAAATAAACTTTGAAAAATTAAGATAATGTAACTGTGACAAGGTAAACCATGACAAAACACTACTGAAATATTCCAACTCTTGCTTTTCAAAGAAAGAAATTCAAAATGAACTTTGAAACATTAAGAGAATGTAACTGCGACAAGGTAAACCACGACAAAACACTACTGAATTAATCCAATTCTTGCTTTTCACGAAAGGAATTCAAAATGAACCTTGAAAAATTAAGAGAATATAATTGTGACAAGGTAAGCCATAACAAAACACTACTGAAATAAATAATTCAACTCTTGCATTTTAATGAAAGAAATTCAAAATAAACTTTAAAAAATCAAGAAAATGTAACTGTGACATGATAAACCACGACAAAACACTACTTAAATAATCCAACTCTTGCATTTCAATGTAAGAAATTCAAAATGAACTTTGAAAAATCGAGAGATTGTAACTGTGACAAGGTAAACCACAACAAACCACTACTGAAATATTCCAACCCTTGCATTTCAATGAAAGAAATTTACAATGAACTTTCAAAAATTAAGAGAATATAACTCTGACACGGTAAACTACAACAAAACACTACTTAAATATT
Source organism: Artemia sp. Qi Xiang Cuo (assembly GCF_049724085.1). Lineage (NCBI taxonomy): Eukaryota > Metazoa > Arthropoda > Branchiopoda > Anostraca > Artemiidae > Artemia > Artemia sp. Qi Xiang Cuo. The sequence goes on along the minus strand of NC_142806.1, from coordinate 56,048,189 downwards.
CCAACTCTTTCATTTCAACGAAAGAAATGCAAAATGAACTTTTAAAAATCAAGAGAATGTAACTGTGACAAGGTAAACCACGACAAAACACTACTGAAATATTCCAACTCTTACATTTCAACGAAAGAAATCGAAAATGAACTTTGAAAAATCAAGAAAATTTAACTGTGAAATGGTAAACCACGACAAACCACTATTGAAATATTTCACCCGTCCTAGTCGATTACGTCATTCTATGCCCATATATGGACCCCCGTCATGACCTCCTGATAGGGTTCTACCGATTATGTAATCAGTTTCTCTGAAATCCAACTTTCCTAATCGATTACGTCATTCTATGTCCATATATGGATTCCCGTCACGACCTCCTGATAGGTTAGGTTATTTCTGCAATCCTCCGCCGCTAATATGTAAGCGAGCCTCTGATTGGTCTAGAAGGAGATTTAACCGAGTCTCTGATTGGTTTGGAAGGAGACACGTGATCCTGTTTCCCGTTATAAGATCAATAAAATTCAGAATCGATTACGCAATCAAGTTCTCGGAAATCCATTTCCCAATCGATTACGCAATCAATTTCTCAGAAAACCATCTCCCTAGGGACTCTATGCCCATATATGGACTCCCGTTGGGACTGACAGCACAGGTTTTCTCCCTAGGGACTCTATGCCCAAATATAGTGCCCCCCGTCACGAGCTCATGAGGTTAAACTAGGTTACGCAATCAATTTCTCGGAAACGTGTTCTCCCTGGGGATTCCATGCCCATATATGGTGCCCCGTCATGACTGACAGCACAGGTGTTCTAACCTAATCCTTTCCCGCGTTAATCTCTTCATCTCTTAGATCAAAACATTCGCCCGGAAACAATTCTCCTGGATGAACACCAACAAATCAATTAACCTTGACATCATCTGTCAGACATTAATGAACTTCGCCCGGAAACAATCAACCTTGACATCATCTGTCAGACGTTAATGAACTTCGCCCGGAAACAATCAACCTTGACATCATCTGTCAGACGTTAATAAACTTCGCCCGGAAACAATCAACCTTGACATACTCTGTCAGACGTTAATGAACTTCGCCCGGAAACAATCAACCTTGACATCATCTGTCAGACGTTAATAAACTTCGCCCGTCACGAGCTCATGAGGTTAGGCTAGGTTACGCAATCAATTTCTCGGAAACGTGTTCTCCCTGGGGATTCCATGCCCATATATGGTGCCCCGTCACGACTGACAGCAAAGGTGTTCTCCCTAGGGACTCTATGCCCATATATGGTGTGGGCGTGGGAGTTATAGGGTCATTTCTACTACCGTTCTCAAGACATTGCTTTGTCACCCTTTTGACAATCTACATGATGATGGTCTGTTTTGATTTAGTTCTGCATCCTCCTAAGTATTCATTGAAAACTTCTTCTTAGTACCCTTGGCTTGAGTGGTAGCAATAGTTGTAGCAGCAATTGTAGCATTAGCAGAAGTATACACAAGGCACCTTTGGTTTTCTCCAACATTACGTTCAACACACAATGAAAGTTTCAACTTAATACCATTAACCGTTTCTGAAGCATTGCCGATATGTCCTCTTTACAACCGATGGGGGCACAATGGGCTCGATTTAGTTCAGTAAAGTGTCAATATTACCAAAAATGTGTACCTTAATACCCTTACGTTTAGTAGCAGTAGTATTAGCACAGTATTAGTAATAGTATTAGTAGCAGTATAATTAATTGCAGCAGCCTCAGCCTTAGTAGCAGCAGTAGTAGAAGAAGTAGTAATAATAGTAGCAGGATTAGTAGTAGAAGTAGAAACAGTAGCATTATGATACAAATATTGTCTTTTGGTTAGTTCAACATCCCTCACAACATGCCCTGTAAATTTTAACTTCACACACAAAACTGTTTGTAAGATGGTGCTGATATGCTCTTTTGACAACTTGCATACGGACGGCGTGTTGTGATTCAGTTTACCTTCCCCCCTAAAAATTTCATATTCATACCATAAGGCATAGTTGTAATAGTAGTAACAGCAGTAGTATTAATACTATCTGTCGTGGGCGCCCGCAGAGAAGGGGGGGGGGCGGCAAGAGGGGAGCCATTTCCCCCTTTCCTGGAATTTAGACCAGAGTAGGAAGAAAATAGAAGTGTAACAACTAATCAAAGAAAAATAATTTCTTATTTTTGTTTTGTCTTTAAGAACTGCTGTGAAACTTGTTTAGAATAAATTCAGAATTTTATTCGATTCTTAGACTTTAGATTAACTCAATATAGGTCATTATTTATCTATCTAAAGGAGAACGAAACCGGAACCCAATTTAGGGTGAATAGTAAATACTCTCAAAGACATTCTTATGTCCTAGCAATAGTGCAACAAGCTTAATGAAGCTTTCCGTATTTCGTAAGTCATAAAAAAAAGAACGTTTTATGTATATACATAGTCGTGCCCTACCAGGATTTAGTTTGGTCTTGGTTTTTGCACATATTTTGTCAAGCTAAAAACGTAAGTCTAATTTTTTTCATTCTTTTCCTTATTTTTTTAAATATAATCTAGTTAAGGGGTAAGATTCTAATTTTGCTTAAGTCTATAATGATCATCCTGTGTCTTCCATTGGTTGTATCCTATAAGGTCTTATCCTATTAGAAATTTTGCCTGGGATACCCAGAGAGATAGCTTAGAAGTTTTAGTTGGAACATTCAAGTCGCAATCGAAAGATAACATCATGCTTTTCTTAGCAAAAAGGTTGATTTTAGGATTTTTTACAAAATTAGAAGCACCTTCCAGTAGCCTACTATTTTAAATATTGCACCTCCACCGAAATATCTGACTTCTTGCACCTCACTGGCGTAACTAGGGGGAAAGGGACCATTTGCCTCCTGAACAGTTTTGTTGACACAATAAGCCAAAGAATCTGTCTGCTTATAAAAGCAAAATGACATATCCCAAATATGGTTTCATAACAACTTAGACCATTTGAAGCACAATATTAATTATAACAGGAATTAGCTTGTCTATAATTGGTATTTTTGAGACAGATACATGAAATAGTTCACCGCTTAGTGTTAATTTTTTGAATTTCTTTTGCTTTATGGTAAAAAATACTGTGTTCACCGGAAGATAGATATCCTACTGAATGAGAAAAATATATCAGCATTTTATAAGAAATTGTCCATTCCAGAAAATCAGCTAGTTTCAACTCTAGGCTTTTCCTTGAAAGGATTTCTATTGATTTTAGAGATGATTTTAGTACCATGAGAAAAAGCATATTTAGCTATCTTGTTATGTTGATGCAATAAAGATTTGCTAGCAAAAACACATATTTCTACTGGACAAGACTTCAATACATTTACATTGCTCTCTGACTAAGCATTTAAGAGAATTTTACAAATTAATAATCAGTTTTGATCATGTATAGGTCAGCACGGTAATCGTAGCAAGTCAATGTTATTTAGCAGCATAAATTCCATAAAAACAGTTACATTAAAGTTCTCGCGGCTAAAGGTGCAAATTATTTCCAATGTAATGTAAGAGACAGAGGCCCTACCCCTACCACTACAACCAGGATACACAGTAATAAGTGATTTGTTTGTATCCTGCATCTCCTGGACAGTAACTGTGCAACTTTCCTGCTCAATTGATTGAATAATATACTATAAGTAATACGTCGTTTTAGTGGAATTTAATAAAAAAACAAATATTTTTTAAAAGAAAGTAAGGAACGACATTAAAACTTAAAACAAAAAGAGATTATTCCGTATATGAAAGGTGCTGTCCCCTCATCAACGCCTCACACTTTACGCTAAAGTTTTTTACTGTTTAAAAAAATAAGAATTGTGAGAAAGTCAAACTTTAGCGTAAAGAGCGATGCGTTGAGGAGTGGACAGCCCCTTTTATAAACGAAATAATTTCTGTTCGTTTTAAGTTTTAACGTCGTTCTTACTTTCAGTTAAAAAAAAAAAATTATTTAATTTTTGAACATTTTGTGATCAATGCAGGTTTTTATAGCGATGCGTCGTACATGAGTAATTAAAACAAAATTCTCGCTCCGGGATTGAATCTGTTTGGTTAAATCACTTTCGCAAAGCTGGCAGAATTTTATTGGCTTACGTTCTTGTCAGTGAGAAATATGCGTAGATCAAGGATGGAATTGCGTGACGCATACCAATAATTTTATATTGTTAATATATATATTAGGGGGTTCGGCCCCTAGTCAATACCTTGCTCTTTAAGCTAAATTTTGAATTTTGTTCCAATTCTTTAAAAAGGACCCCTTAATCACAAAGGCCGTTAATTAGAATAAATTGCTCTTAAGAAAGGGCAAAAAAATCTTTGGCTTAAAGAGCGAAGTATTGACTAGGGGGTGAACCCAATCATGTATGTAATATTTTATGTTCGTTTTAATTTTTGATGTTGCTCCTTACTATCAGTTGAAAAACTTGTTATTTTATTTAATTTCTGATCTTTTTTTAAATAATGCTCGGCAATCTGGTGCTCCCTTAATAGCAGTATCCCTTCCACCATGAAAACTTCCTTCATGGAAATATCCTCCCACATAACCCCCGACCCATCCTCCCCCACTACCAGAAAAAATCCCCCTGAAAATGTCTGTATATTTCCTAATAACCAATACTATATGTTAACATTGGGTAACTTCATAACTTTCAGCCCTCCCCCCGGGGACTTCGGGGGATTAAGTCATCCTAAAAGACATAGTTATCATATTTTCGACCATGTTGAACAATATGGCTATCTCAAAATTTTGATCTGGTGACTTTGGGGAAAAATATGAGCGTGGGAGGGGGCCTAGTTACCCTCTATTTTTTGGTCACTTAAAAATGGCACTAGAACTTTTAATTTCCGTTCGAATGAGCCCTCCCGCGATACTCTAGGAACACTTGGTCAATACGATCACCCATGGGGAAAAAAAATTAAATAAACACGCATCTGTGATCTTTGTTCTGGCAAAAAATGCAAAATTGCACGTATTTGCAGATACGGGCTTGAAACCACTAAAGTAGGGTTCTCTGATACGCTTAATATGATGGTGTAATTTTCATTAAGGTTCTATAGCCTTTAGGGGGTCCCTTTCCCTTTTTTTTTAATCAGCCAACTTTTCTCAGGCGCGTAACTTTCGATGTGTAGGACTAAACTTGATAAAACTTATATGTTTGAAATCAGCATTAAAATATGATTCTTTTGAGGTATCTATTGGTATCAAATTCCCGTTTTCTAGAGTTTTGGTTACCATTGAGCCGGGTCGCTCCTTACTTACAGTTCGTTACCACGAACTATTTGATTAAACTGCACCTTTACCGTCCTAACATTCAGGGGCGGATCTAAAATAAAATCTTTAGCGAGGCCTAATGTGACAAGGCCACGAATGAGGAAAATCTTGGGGGGACCCAAATGTGACAAAGGTACCAATAATTGACGAAATTGACAAATTTATTCTAAACAAAGGAGTGAAAAAAAGAAAAAAAAAGTAAGGAATGAGGGTGCCAGAAAAAATCTAGGAGGGGGAGCCGGGTCCTCTCTGGATTCACCACTGCTAACACTTACGCAAATATCTACTATCATCTTACTCCTAGTCCCTAATTCTGCCTAGCTGAAACAATCAAGCAGCACTATTTGATACGCTTGACAGACTGAGTTCCATGATTTTACTTACTTTCCAATTCTAGAAATCACATGAGGCGTAACCAAGCTTCTACACAATTTCAAATTATGATTTAAAAATCATTTTGTATAAGTTCAAAATTCTCAAATATCTCATTCTCGTATCACTTAAATAAAATCGGAAACAGAAGAAAAACAGGTAGGAAAAAAAAACAGAAACAGTAAGAAATAGCTATTATAAAAACAGAAACAGAACAGAACAGGTATATCAAAAATAGGTCATCTGTTTCTGTTTTTTGCGTGAGCAGAACAGAAACAGATACTTTAAAAACAGAACAGAAGCAGTGCCCATGCTTAATTACTATTAATTTTACTATTCAATTTAAGCCATTTATTTGTAATTTATTTATAATTGTAAGCTGATTAATTATTTGCTGATTTATTAAAAGATCAATATTTTGAATTCACAAATTCTGGTATCTTGACTAAATTCCCATTCAGGTTTAAGCTAAAAGTTAAGTTTCATTATTATGAAAGAAAAGCAAGCAAAATTTCTAATAGGATAAGACCTTATAGGATACAACCAATGGAAGACACAGGATGATCATTATAGACTTAAGCAAAATTAGAATCTTACCCCTTAAGTAGATTATATTTAAAAAATTAAGGAAAAGAGTAAAACAAATTAGACTTACATTTTTAGCTTGACAAAATATGAGCAAAAACCAAGACCAAACTGACTCCTGGTAGGGCACGACGCTGTATATATATAAAACTTTCTTTGTTTATTAATTCCAAAATACGGTAAGCTTTATCAAGCTTGTCGCACTATTACTAGGGCATAAGAATGCCCTTGAGAGTATTTACTCTACACCCTAAATCATGTTCCGGTTTCGTTCTCCTTTGTCCTTTAGATAGATAAATAATGACCTATATTGAGTTAATCTAAGATCTAAGAATTGAATTGAATTCTGAATTGATTCTAAACAAGTTTCATAGCAGTTCTTAAAGACAAAACAAAAATAAGAAATTCTTTTTCTTTTATTAGTTGTTACACTTCTACTTTCTTCCTACTCTGGTCGAAATTCCAGGAAAGTGGGGCATGGCTCCCCTCTTGCCCCCCCCCCCTCTCTGCGGGCGCCCCGAAAGATAGTATTAATACTACTGCTGTTACTACTATTACAACTATGCCTTATGGTATGAATATGAAATTTTTAGGGGGGAAGGTAAACTGAATCACAACATGCCGTCCGTATGCAAGTTGTCAAAAGAGCATATCAGCACCATCTTACAAACAGTTTTGTGTGTGAAGTTAAAATTTACAGGGCATGTTGTGGGGGATGTTGAACTAACCAAAAGACAATATTTGTATCATAATGCTACTGTTTCTACTTCTACTACTAATCCTGCTACTATTATTACTACTTCTTCTACTACTGCTGCTACTAAAGCTGAGACTGCTGCAATTAAATCTACTGCTACTAATACTATTACTAATACTGTGCTAATACTACTGCTACTAAACGTAAGGGTATTAAGGTAGACATTTTTGGTAATATTGACACTTTACTGAACTAAATCGAACCCATTATGCCCCCATAGGTTGTAAAGAGGACATATCGGCAATGCTTCAAAAACGGTTAATGGTATTAAGTTGAAACTTTCATTGTGTGTTGAACGTATTGTTGAAGAAAACCAAAGGTGCCTTGTGTATACTTCTACTAATGCTACAATTGCTACTACAACTATTGCTACCACTCAAGCCAAGGGTACTAAGAAGAAGCTTTCAATGAATACTTAGGAGGATGCAGAACTAAATCAAAACAGACTATCATCATGTAGATTGTCAAAAGGGTGACAAAGCAATGTCTCGAGAACGGTTTACATTATTAAGTTAGACCTTTCAGTATAAGTTGTGGCAGATTTGGAACAAGTCAGGCAGACACTATGCTTATACTTTTAATACTGCTTCTACGGTTAATGTAACTAAAGGAGCTAATTTGATTGAACATTCTAGTGACCTTTTTAAGAGTCAAAAGTGATTGGAAGGCATTCAGTAATCTTTTTTCAGTTTTATTTTTCAGGTCAAATAGAGGAGGCAAAAATTAAATTGAACAGTACTATTTGTATAATGATTTTCAAAAGGGTGTATGTTGTTCGAAATTGTTGGAAAATTTTCTATGACAGACAAATAGCAAGCCAAACTATAAATTCTTACAAAAAAAACATAAAAATTATTATTTTGTTTTTCCATGAATAAGACAATGCCAATATAAACCGGACAAAAACAAATCTTAAAAACTTTTTCTACCAAACAAGTTTTTCAAATAAAAGTAAAGAAGTCTATTAAATCAAAAATGAGCAGAAATAAAATCAAATAATATACCAAGCGTTAAACTATTACAAATCACCACCAATAATTAAATTAAACTGAAAACGAACAGAGATACAATAAATAACAGTCAAACCCCAAGAAGCAGAAATTAAAAATACAATACTGAAAATAAATAGTGAAATACCGAAAAATGCAAATGAATGTGCATTGTCAGTTTAATTTAGGCTACATATGCTGATATTTATGCCTTAGTCTTAATAATTGTTGATTTATTATAGTTGAAAAATTGAAAACAAAAAATGTGTTTTTTGAAGTAGTGAGCCCTACTCATGTTAATTTCTGCGTATTCTGAGTTTGAATCAGTTGTTTATTGTATTATCTGTTCGTTTTAAGTTTCATTTATTTATTGGTGGTGATTTGTAATAGTTAAAACAAATGAAACTCAGAGAGGAAAGAAACTAACAAAATGAAAAATAAAATAAAAAAGGGTGGAAAAACGAGGATTTTGTCAGCCAGTAGTGAACCATGAAGAAGAAGAAATAAGCAAATATTTCGACACGGACCTCCACCAAGTCGTCTTCAGTGATAAACAAAAAAGAAGAAAAAGAAAGAAAAAAAAACGAAAATCTAACCTTTCGAAGTTTACCCGACAAAGACAGAATAGACACTAAATAAAAACCAGGCAGGAATCAATGAAAAAGTATTTACCAAGATGATTGAGCAAGAATCTATTGCCTTGCAATAGTTTTAGCTGGTCTACAGTTTCGGTTTTCATTAGATATGCAAATAGGTTCTCATAAGTTATACCGGATGAAAATATTGATTGAGTCCTTCAAAATTAAACTGTCGTAAATTGGGCTTATTGAAATATCTCCAGTATCTCTATTTATTGCTAAATTTTAGTTCATGTCATTTTTTATCTCAATTACCTCTTTAAAAGCTTGTGGTAGGCTATTTACAGTTGATATTAAGGTTGCCTCGTCAAAAAGAACCAGATGGGTCGGATTTAGGAAAATATGCAAAGCCAATGCCGAATCAAAGTTGTCATTGTTATTTTTTAATCTCAGGGACTTATCTATTGAAATTTTGTGCTCATAAAAATGTTCACTTAGTTGTTGATGGGTCCTACCAATGTAAAATTTCCCACATGATCATGGGATTCTGTAGACACCACTACCCAGTACAGGGTCAGTTTTATCCTTTCCTGAGTTGAAAAAATGTTCAAGGTTTTGTTCGGTTTTGAAAGAAACAGAGAGATTATGTTTTTTAAAAATTTTTCCAAGTTTGTTGCTAAGTTTCGAGGTAAAGCGATGAAAGTTTTTTTCTCAATTGCCGGGGTAACTGCATCAAGGGGGACGAGCTCCCTAGTTTGTTCTTTTATCTTTTTTAATCGTCTATCTATGATATTTTCAATAAGTTTGATTGGGTAACCATTGCAGAAAAGAATATTCTTGACATAGTTTAATTCAGAATTTATATGATTACGGGAACAAATTTTTAAAACTCTGTCGACTAAAGAGATTATTACCCCTCTTTTCACAGAAGGAGGGTAATGGGAAGAGAAATGTAGATATCAATCATTACGAGTCAGCTTTCTATGTATAGAAAATTCAAGGCTAGGAGTAGTTTTTATAATCAAAACATCCAAGAAAGGCAGCTTACCTGAATCTTCGAGTTCCCTTGTGAACTGGAGATTTGAATTAAAAGAGTTCAAATGCGCCAAAAAATCTCTTAGAGAGTCTTGTCCATGTCCCCAAACTGAAAGGATATCATCAACGAAACGAAACCAGATAGACTGTTTTAAGTGGAAACTATTCAAAGCAGACCGTTCTATGAAATACATGTACAAATTTGCCAAATAAGGAGACAATACAGTGCCCATGGATAAGTCCATTATTTGAAGGAATTTTTTTTTCGGAATTTAAAATACGAGGAGAACTTGTTGCAAAGACGAACAAGGGTCATTATTGTATCAATTTCCAAAGTTTTGTAGTCCCACCAAGCTGAATTTTACTCTAATTTTCTTTGTAAGGCCTGCTCACATTTATGGACCTCGCATGAAGTGTACATAGAAACTGCATCAAAACTAAATAAAATTGTTTTTTCTGTTGTACTTTGATTTTTTATATTTGTAATAGTTTTATGCTTGGTATATTATTTGGTTTAATTTCTGCTCATTTGTTATTTAATGGAGCTCTTTACTTTTCTTTAAAAAAAAAATTATTCAGTAGAAAAAAGTTTTTTAAGTTAATTTGAATAAAAAGTTACACTTCAGCAAAAAAAAAGCATGATTTTAGAGGCTAGGAAACCCCCTCATATACAAGGAATTCCCATTCAATTCAAGCTTTAAGGTTGTTCCTTGCTTTCACTTAAAAAGTATATAAAATTTGTTTTGCATATCATATATAGCGTTGTCGTAAATGTACGGTGGCTATTGCCCCCTTTTTGGCACTCTTTATGATAAATTTAATTTTTACATTAAGCTGCTTGAAATTAAAGAACTCATTTAGATGTATTTGCTTCCAAAAATAAAATAGAATTGTTTATATAAAATGGAATCGAACCCCTATCCACGCTGAAGCTACAACTTTTACTACGCTGCCTGATGATCCAAAACCTTAGGTTGACATTGAGAACTATTGTTTTCATTGAACGTAGGAGAAGAACTCTTACCCCTGTGCAACCTTATTATGTACTCATCCTATATTCATCGATTTTGATATTCTTGTAAAGTAAGGGAGAACAAAGATTAAACCATGACGCTTGGGGTTTCATCATTTTCATCTGATGTACCTCTTAAAGGAAATCAGAAAGTATGGGTATAAAAATATACTTTTGACCCTTGGAGTTCAAAGGGGAATCTCCTTCATTTTGAGGTTTAATGTCGTTCTTTGCTTTAATTTTAAAATGACTATCTTCGTTTTTTATTTCATACCTAGGGCTGTCATAAATATGGGGAGCTATTACCCCATACCCCTCAATCTTTATAATAATTATAATTTTTGTATAGAATTGCTTTGAGTTAAAGGGCTCATGTCTGTTAGGTGGGAGATATCTGCCCTTTTATCGCAAAAACATTTTTTTTTGTGAAAAGGAAATTATATTTCTATGCTTGAATGCGCATAAGTGGAATAAGGGAGGGGGTATCCCCCAAGGACAATTTATTTGGACATCTATTTTGAAAATTTAAAAGTAAGAAAAGAAATTAATTTTTTCTATTATATCAATCCCCCCACCCCCCAGAATTTTTTTTCAAGTAATTAGGTTTAGGGATGTAATTATTTTTTTTTGTGATTACCATTTTCGAAGTACAGGCAAAAAGTCATACTTTAGTTCATGGCATTGATTATATTTTCTTTTATTTCTGAAAAACGAAAATACGTATAAATTGAATATTAATTTTTATTTCATTTCAAGTTCCATTCTATTAAATAAAGCTGCAATACCAGGCAAAGGAATCTTCATTACTGCAAAAAGTTTTTAATTGAGAAAATTTTTCTAACAAAAGAGAAGTTATTATACCAAAGTTATTAGCAAAGGCAGTTGGGAAACCTAAAGTTTGTTAAAAAAAACATGTTTCAACCTGAAAGTTTCAACTTGATACCCTTTGGCGCAGCTGAAATATTGCAGATATACCAATCCGACAACCAGAATGCAATTAGTGTCTTTTTCTCTAGTTCAACATCCCCTCAATCATCCCTTAAAAATTTCTATTTAATACCCTTATCATTTTCTTTGATATTGCAGATACACCTGTTTAACAATCTTTATGCATATAGTGTCACTTGATCAGGTTGAAATTTTTCCTAAATATTTCCTGAAACTTGCAGTTTAACACACTTGCTGCTCCTGAAATACTATAAATACATCCTCTTAACAACCTGGAAACACATCGTGTTTTCTAATTGAGTTAATTATCCTATTCAAAATTCCTTGAAAGTTTTATCCTAATTCACTTAGCTCTTCCTGAGATATTTCAGATAAGATATTTTGACAACCTAGATGAATATGCTTTCTTTTGATTTAATTCAAAATCCCCCTCAACATTACCTGAATATTTTTACTTAATTTCCATAGCTTTTCCTGAGATTAAGAAAACGCCTTTTTGACAACTTGGATGCACATGCTGTTTTTTTAATTAGTTCAATAACCCCCTCAAAATTTCCTGAAAGTTTCAACTTGCTACCCACAGCCGTCCCTGGTGTGCTACATATAAACCTTTTAGATAACTTGGATGCAAGAAGTACGTAATCATTAAGTTCAACATTTCCCTCAAAATTCCCTGAAATTTTTAACTTAATACCCTTAGCCGTTCCTGACATATTCCAAGTACATATTCCTCTGACATTTTCTTTTTTGACAACCTGGATGCACATAGTATCTTTTGATTGTTTCAGCATCCCCTTGAACATTCTCTGAAAGTTTCAGTTCTTAGCGACACCCTTAGAAGTAACACCTTACAAGGTAATACCCTTAGAAACTCCTAAATTATTACAGATACACCTTTTTGATAACCAGATGAACATAGTGTATGAATTAGTTCAGCATCTCCATCTATATTTCATGAAAGTGTCAACTTAAAACCCTTAGTCCTTCCTGAGGTATTTCAGATGCTAACTCTGTTCAACCCGGATGCACATAGTGTCTTCTGGTTCAGTTCAGCACCCTCCTCCGTATTCCATGAAAGCTTCAATTTAATACCTCTTGTCGTTCCAGATATATTCCAGGTGCGTCTTTTTGCCAACCTGGATGCACATAAGTTCTTTTGATTAGCTCAACATCTCCCTCCACATTCTCGGAAACTTTGAACTTCGTGTACATAGCTGTTCCTTGGGTATTGCAGATCCACGTTTTAGAGAACCTGGATGCACACTATGTATTTTAATTTGGTTGAACATCCCCTCCAACATCCCTTGAAAGTTGTAACTGAATACCCTTGCCCGTTCCTTATATTGCAGATTTACCCTTTTGACAACCTGGATACATATAAGGCCTTTTGATTTAATTAGACGTCCCTATCAACATCCCGAGAAAATTTCAACTTAATACCCTAAGTTGTTTCTATGATATTACAGGTAGCCTACGTCCTTTTGACAACCTTGATGCATGTGACGTCATTTCATTTAGTTTAACTTCCCCCATAACACTCCCTGAAATGCATGTAACTTGAACTGCACAATCTCAGATCTCAGTATTCCACAATCACAATTGTAACCTGCCTTATGTACTGTTTTGAGGTGGCTAAAGAACGCCTCCTATTAGACATACATCCACAATTCTGGATGTACTATCTCTTTACTTCATACTTTGTTCGGAAGACCTAATACTCCCTTACCCTTCGTACATTGACACTTCAATTTATGCTTCCGGCCATTTTCCTTTACTTATATCTTTGATTTTTATTCATATATGCCAAGACCACAGCTTACACTAATGAAATAAATGATTAAGACGGAGTGGAGTAGAATTGACGAATTCTTCTACAAAGCCGTGCTTAATGACATTTTGTCTAAAATTAAGGGATCATTTCAACTCTTGCAGTCTAGTTCAGAATGTCCCGAAGATGAAAGGTAGCTTCTGCTAGGAATTTATACCTACGACATAACTCATGCCCTGTATTTCACCGAAATGGCAGCTGTGCCTACGCGAAAAGTACCTTGGGGCTCTAAAGTTTTTTGTTTTTTCCAATATTGTATTAAGTTGGAAGCGTGTAGTACGTCTAAGCTCTAACTTACACTGCGGGTCGATTGTGGTCAGCCCAGGCAAGGTGTCGTCGACTACAAGCAGCACTTCACACAACATAAGTCCTTGAAGTGTCTTTCGTAGCGCTGGGGAAAAGTAATCGATGATAATTTTGGGATCTGCAAAGTAACCCAAATGCTGAGCGAAGGCTTACAAAATGTAGAGCTACTAACAACACCTTGAAACCACTCCAAAAAAATGTGATTGGATTGAATATTTGACCCATGTGTACTGTCCTGAGTGCATATTTAAAGGCTGTTTATGTGGATGAATGAAAAAGGTTTTTAGTGTTGTTCACGATTATTCGAAATTTTCGCTAAGAATTCAGATATGGGCTCGCAATCGAATGATTACCAGTAGAAATGGGATAACTGACTCAAATCTTACTGCATAAGTACGACTAATAGCTTTCTGTAATTTATTAAATTAAAAAAAAAAAAAAATTTAAACTGAAAGTAAGGAGCAACATTAAAACTCAAAACGGATAACAAATTTTTCGTATGTGAAGGGGCTGCCCCTTCCTCAATACCTTGCTCTTTACGCTAAAGCTTTTAGCACTAAAAACAAAGCTTCCTATTCTAATTAAACGGCTCTGGTGTTTCAGGAGTTGTTCTTAAAAAAATAGGAAACAGTCAAACTTAAGCGTAAAGAGCAACGTATTGAAAAGGGGCAACCCATTCATATACAGCATGTTTTCTATTCGTTTTGTGTTTTAATGTTGCTCCTTGCTTTCAGTTTAAAAAAAACTTGTATTTTATTTACTTTTTGATCGTTTTTTAAAAAATACCGGGAAATCTGGCTCATCTTCCATAAAAATCCCCTCGGCACGGGAAATTCCACCTTGGAAATTTCTACCTACGTAAAATACACCCCACACCCCCCTTAAAATTCCCCCCCGACATTTCTATCCTCGCTGAAATTTCCTCCCCCGTAAAATCTCTTGCGGACGATCCAGCTGAAGCATAGCATACTTTCATTTGAAAACATTTTCATTTCTAATCGTTTTCTCGATCACTTTGTGAATATTTATTAAGTTTCACCCCTCACATAGATATCCAAACACGCTGAAAATAGTCCCCGGATAATTTCCCCGGGACGTCACCGCATGTATAATTGAGTTGACAAAGAGAAAGTAAGACCAATAAAATGAATCTGTATAGGAATTCTGTCAAATTTCCCCCTCCCCTCCAGTGTAAAATTTCCCCTGGAAAGTTCACCCTCCGGATATTTCCCTCCCAACAGAAAATTATCCCTATGGAAACCCAGACCAAGCGCAAAATCTCCCCCCTCCCCAAATATTGTCTATGTACTTCGCAATATCAAATACTATACGTAAACAATGGGCAAATTTTATAACTTACAGGCCTCTCCCCACGGACTGTGGAGGGTTCAAGTTACCCCTAAACACATAGTTATTGGATCTTTCAACAATTTTAAACCAAATGACTATCTCAAAATTGTGATAGGATAACTTTGGGGAAAAAGGGGCGTGGGAGGAGGGCTAGTTACCCTTCAATCCTTTAAGTCACTTAAAAAGGACCCTAAAACTTTAAGTTTCATTCGAATGAACCCTCTCCCGATCTTCTAGGACTAATATTTCCATACAAACAGCCTGGGAAAAACTAAATAATAAAAACGCATCAGTGATAAATTTTCCTGGCAAAAAAATGCAAAATCTCACATTTCTATATGTAGGAGCTTGAAACTTCTACAGCGGTGCTATCTGATATGCTGAATCTGATGATGTGTATTTCATTAATGATTCCTTGACTTTTAGGTGGTGCTTCCCCCCTGTTTTGAAAATCAGGCATATTTTCTCAGGCTCCTAACTTTTGATTGGTAAAAATAAACCTGATAATTATTATATATTTGGAATCAGCATAATAAACTGATCTTTTTATGTATTAAATAAAAAACAAGTTTTCTTTTAACTGAAAGTAAGGAGCAATCTTAAAACTTAAAACAAACAGAAGTTATTACGTATATGAAGGGGGTTGCCCCCTCCTCAGCACCGCGCTTTTTACGCTAAAGTTTTTAGTTCTTTTAAAAAAGCGTCTGATTGCTCTAATTAAACGGCTCTTTGTTTCAGGAGTCATTCTTAAAGAATTGGGACAAAATTCAAACTTTAGTGTAAAAAACATGGTGTTGAGGAGGGGCAACCCCTTTTATATACGTAACAATTTATGTTCGTTTTAAATTTTAATATCGCTCCTTACTTTCAGTTGAAAAAACTTATTTTTTTATTTAATTTCTGATCGTTCTTAAAATAATGCCAGGAAAACGGACTCCATCTCCACGGAGAAACCCACCTCTCCACGAAAATATCCTCAAAACAATTCAATCCCGGTGAAAATTTACCCCGGACAATTACTCTTAACCACTCCGTGCGTTAAATGAGACGGAAAAGAGAAAGCAAGACATACAAAAAAAAATTGTATAAGAATTCTGGCAAATTCCCCTAGTGTATAATTTCCCCTGAAAAATTCACTCCCTGGAAACTTCCCATCCCATGGAAAATTTCCCCGTGGAAAACAACTCAGCATAAATTTCGTCCCCCCCCCACTCCACACCCGAAAATGTGTGCATACATCCAAATAACAAATACTATGCGCAAACAATGGGCAAATTTTATAACTTAAAAATATTTCCCAGGGGAAGTAGGGGGGGGGGTCATATTATACCCAAAGGCAAAGTTATTGGGCCTTTCAACTATGATGAACAAAATGGCTATCTCAAAATTTTGATCGGACGAATTTGAGAAAAAAGGGGCTGGAGAGGGGGCCTAGCTGTCCTCCAATTTTTTTTAGTCGCTTAAAAAGGACACTAGAACTTTTAATTTCTGTTTTAGTGAGCCCTCTCCCGATATTCTAGGACCACTGGGTGGAAACGATCCACCCTGAAAAAACAAAACAAAAAAAAACAAAAAAAAACACGCATCCGTGATCTTTCTTCTGGCCAAAATTACAAAATTCAATAATTTTTAAGATAAGAGCTTGAAACCTCTACAGTAGGGTTCTCTCATACGCTGAATCAGATAGTGTTGTGTTCATTAAAATTACTTGACTTTTACAGGGTGTTTTCTCCTTTTTTCAAAAATCAGAAAAAATTTCTCAGGCTCACAACCTTTGAATGGTTAAATTTTACTTAATAAAATTTATATATTTGTAATCAGCATTAAAAGGTAATTCTTTTGATATATCTATTGATATCAAAATTCCATTTTGTAGAGTTTTGGTTACTATTGAGCCAGGCAGCTTCTCACTTACAGTTCGTTACCACGAACTGTTTGATGTATTGATTTCAAAATTACGTGCATCAAAGTTTCAGTTACTATTGAGCCGAGTTGCTCCCGAACTACTTGACTTAATTATATCACAGTTATTTTCAATGCAATTGTGTGAGTTCCTGTGTAAATCTAGTCTAGTGAGATTGTTCTTTCTGTGTTTCTCTTTGTTTCATTTGTGTCTATTTGTTTCTGTGTTTCTGTTTATTCTTTTTTTATTCTTCGTTTTACTTTGTTCATCCTAGAAAATTCTTTATCCTTTTATCCCAGGGTTTTTTTTTCTTTTTCTCCTTACTCTATATTATGTTTCTAGGGGGTAATAAAAAGAGGTAATAAGAAGAGGGTAATAAAAAGAGTATTAATTATTGTTCAGGACAATTTTGCAAGTTTCAGTTTTCATCTATCAGTTTTTAGTTTTTCACTTTTAGATTTCAACTTTTCAGTTTTCAGCTTATTTAATTTCAGATGTCCATCTGCTCTACTTGTTCCAATTCCAGCAAAACCAATCTAAAAAAAGGATAATTAACAATACTGAAAATTAACTCCAGACATGTTTACAGACTTCTTGATGTTTAAAATTTCGTTTGTATTTCTTTTATTAATAAGAAGCCTTTAATTGATACAATGCTATAAACGTCTTACTGCTTCCTTTTGGTTGAATTTCAGAAACTTAAGGCTTCTCAAAATCTATATGCTCTCGACTTCTTTCTGTATTATTTGTGAAAGAAGCACCACAAAAATCATATTTCCTTTCAAGTGAATCTCCACTTTCAAGTCGGTAGAAAGAAAGGGCCTAAAGAAAGAAACGAGCGTCTTAGTATCCTATGTCATTATCTTTGGATATAAAGAAAAAAGACTTGGGCAAAATCAAGGTACGTGGGTGAAAGTCAAGTTTATAGATTTATATATTTTTCAGATTTTTTTTTTGTCTACTTTTACTACCCGTCTGGCTTTCACTTCTATAGTGTCGACTATTACATTGTTTATACAAACACAGTTTACAGAAAAATATTTCTTGCCGTATTTTTTTAATATTCAAGGGAAGTTCATTCAAATCAAGCTGAGATAGGGAGAAGTTAAGAACAATCCATTGAAAGATTACCCCAAAGACTGTGTTTGTAGTTTTTTCCATGTATTATTTTTTGTTTATATTTTAGATCTCTTCAGTTTCTGAAAGAATAAGCTGGTTCAATTTAAACAATGGTGTCCCAAACATGACCCATATTGCTTTTATTTCCTCCTAATTTCTTCACAGATGCGTCTTTATAGCGCCCTTTTCAAGCAACTAAAAATATCATGCCACGAACAATTGCTAATTTATACTGTTAGGTGCTGTAAATCGAAATTTTTGACCCAAAAAGGGTCAAAATACGATTAAATAAATATTATAAGATCGTAAAATGTTTTAGAATTGTTGACAAGCTAATCAAAAACAAATAGGATATCATTAATTAGCGCATATACGTAAATATCAACGGTTAAGAAACAAAAGGTTCTGTGTTTCAAAATCAGATAGCCTACTTGGAAAATATGCATTTTCCAGACCTCCAACAATACATCAATTTAAAATCTGCCATTCAAAATACTGAAAATGTCTCATATTGATCTATTTTTTAGGAAGCTCTTTTTCTGGTGGGGAACATTTTAGGAATTATCCCCTTAAGTGCAAAGGGTAGTGAAGAAGACAACTGATTGTTTAAATTGGTTTAATTAGAACTAACACGAAAATATACATCTTGAAAAATTGGGAAAATTCACTGTTTCAATTCTTATTGAGAATGGCCACCATAAGCAGTTATGCTGTCTTAAGCAGTAGCGAGTGTCAAATATAAGAAACAGTATCTGCTGTTACAGTTTAAAACCGTAAAAAAAAAATCTGAAAACACTTGGCATGAAACAACTTAAGATGGCGGTGCTTTTCTTTGAGGGTGCAGTTGTCCTTGGGAATAAAAGACTCTTATTATTTTAATTTCTATGGATGTCAAGTATAACTAACTAGTTTTACTTATACTAGTTCAATGTGGGAGCACTGAAGGAAATGTGTTACTACCCTAAAATATTCATAATTTTGAGAAGACCAAAAGAATAACCATCTACGATTACGATTTTCGGGTATAAATTTACCTAAACTGGGTCTATGGTTGAAACTGCTTTTATTTTGATGGCCATGGTATTTAAAGAAAACTATGGAAATAGGGAAAGAATATAGAAGAAAAAAAACTGGAGTAAGTGAAAATAGTTCCTTTTGGAGCATTATAATTCTGCAATGCATTGGGGTAAAATTTAAATAGTAGTTATGAGAGCTGCCTAAAAGTTAGATAAAAAAAAGGATAAAAAAAACAACGCTGTAATAACTTACACGCTAAACTTGTTTGCTTCGAAAAGAGAAGAAGAAGAATGCTGGATAATTAATTGTAGGGGTCTATAAGTTCTTGAATGTGGCGCGGACTCAGCCGTTGACTCTCTTCGGGTGGTCTAATAAAAGTCTTCTAATTTTAGAATTGTTTAATATTGTGTTTCGAAATTTATACGCTATTAAGCCAGACTATGCATGCAAAAGAAAAACTCAAAACAAGTACTTAACCAAAACAAGTACTGTTTTTCGAAGCAAACAAGTTTAGCGTACAAGTTATTACATCGTTGTTTTTTTTTTATCATTTTTTTTATCTAACTTTTAGGCAGCTCTCATAACTACTATTTAAATTTTACCCCAATGCATTGCAGAATTATATTGCTCCAAAAGGAACTATTTTCACTTACTCCACTTTTTTTCTTCTATATTCTTTCCTTATTTCCATAGTTTTCTTCAAATACCATGGCCATCGAAATAAAAACAGTTTCGCCCATAGACCCAATTTAGGTCAATTTATACCCGAAAATTGTAATTGTATGTGGTTATTCTTTTGTATTCTCAAAATGATGAAGATTTTAGGGTAGTAACACAATTCCTTCAGTATTCCCACATTGAACTAGTATAAGTAAACCTAGTTAGTTATACTTGACATCCATAAAAATTAAAATATTAAGAGTCTTTTATTCCCAAGGAAAACTGCACCCTCAAAGAAAAGCACCACCTTCTTACGTTGTTTCATGTTAAGTGTTTTTAGATCTTTTTTACGGTTTTAAACTGTAACAGCAGATACTTTTTCTTATATTTGACACTGGCTACTGCTAAAGACAGCATAACTGCTTATGTTGGCCATTCTCAATAAGAATTGAAACAGTGAAGTTTCCCAATTTTTCAAGATGTATATGTTCGTGTTAGTTCTAATCAAACCAATTCAAACAATCAGTTGTCTTCTTCACTACCCTTGGCACTTAAGAGGATAATTCCTAAAATGTTCCCCACCAGAAAAAGAGCTTCTTAAAAAATTGATCAATATGAGACAATTTCAGTATTTTGAAGGGCAGATTTTAAATTGATGTATTGTTGGAGGTCTGGAAAATGCGTATTTTCCATGTAAGCTATCTAATTTTGAAATACACAACCTTTTGTTTTGAAACCGTTCATATTTACGTATATGCGCTAATTAATGATATCCTATATGTTTTTGATTAGCTCTTAAAAGTAACGTAGAGAAAAAGACCAAACAAAAACAGTATAAACGAATTGTTATTGTTGTCATGGTTTTATCATATTTCTTGGTTTCAGGCTTCTAATGGATTCATTATACAGGTATTGTAATTATATATTCGTATCCCCTAGTTCTCCCGAGTTATTAATTAATATGAGGATATGGGCTTTGATTTTTAAGAGACTGTTTTTTCCTGTCAATGCTCTTCAACACTATTATGTAACTTTAGTCCTGTCACTAAATACTGCAACTGCTAAGATGTTATTCAATATACCAGTTCGTTCTTGTTCCTTCTGTCCTTGCTTTTTATGTTTCCGCCCACAACCGTCTTGCTCTAATCGTTGATGTAACTAATAGGAGGTTGAGGACTCACAACATTCTCCATTTGTCTAAATAAGTATATTATAGCGAAAAAGTTTTAGCAAGGATAGGTTCTGCTCACTTCACCTTGATTCTACCTTATGTCTTTTCAACAAGATTTCGGCTAAATTTCGAAAATACTCATTTTTGGTGTTCTCTTAGAAAAAAAAGATACAATTGTTTCCTTTAGATTTGAAAAATATGTTCTGAAATAGATCTTGAACTACCTATCAGGTGGTTTTTCAAGTAATATTGTTTCGCTTTTACTTCTTTTGGAGTCATTTGTACATGCTTATCAGGGTAAACCTTATTTCCATGAGTAGAGGCTCTACGTAGCTCTTGTCGTAGGGTTTTCTTTTCTTTTTGTTTTTTTCTGGACTTGAAAAGCTTTTGAGCTTGTGAGCTTTTTTTTTTCTGAGATTGAAAGAGCTTTCACAGTAAATTAGTGATTATAAGATGCATTGACTGAATTAAATTTCTAATCAATTATTACTTTTATTTCTAAAATTTTATGATCAAATTTATAATTGGATTAGTAATTTTTTGGAAAAAATTATGAGAATAGAGTGATGCATGCTTGCAAGATGTCGCCTTTCGGAAAACAATATGAAGGTAGCCAGGGTTAAACTTGCATGAGCGTATTCCGGAAGAGTTGCCTAGGTGACGCTCCCTGGAAGGTATTTTTGCAAATAGGACTAAAACTGAAAACAGCAGATGGCTGTTTGTCCATTATAAAATTCCTAAGTCGTAAACAAACTCGGTGCGTAGGTCTTTTCGAAAAAGAACTGAAGTTGTAAAAAAAACTCTCAGGGAGATCGATCCCCCAAAAGTGTAAAAAGCATTTAGTTTTGATGAATAGCAATTACATGACTTTCTGTCACTTACATACAATACTTTAGTCTCTCTTAGGGGCTACTAAACACAATAGAAAAATACTGCAAACCTTCTACGATGTCCCATGGCGTTCGCACTTTTTTCCTCAGATGCAATAATGGCAAACAGCCCGTAATCGGTTTATCCCTTGCCATTGGGTATTGCTTTCCATATAGGGTCCCTAGAAAATACTGCATAAGCGCATCAAGTAGTAAAGAATTACCAGTCCCGCCAAAAAGCCACTGTATTCCCCTTATATTAAAACACTTTAAAATCCTAGATAGCGATTTACCGTACAAACCATTGTCCCAGTTCCGACTCACGCCCAAATATATGATTTTGTATACTAAGATAATTTTTTTTCTGAAGTAAAAACTAGTATTTATAATTGTGGTAGACTGTTGATCTTTCTTATTAAATATAATGCATTTTCTATAGATAAATAAAAAAAAACCTTTTGGAAGAAACATATCAGCCAACTGCGTTTGAGAAACTAAAGGCAACGCTAAAGCGCTGTGTTTGATAATTCATCTTTATTAATAAAATTATTTCTTGTAGAAATTTGGAAAAGTGATCTTTATGGAAAAAGCGCCTGGGAATGGCATTTGTTATTGCCCTTTGTGACCAGCTATTCGGGGGGAAAGAACCAATTGACGATGTGGTTGACAAAGTGAATAGGAAATATACAATTGTCGTATTGATGGTATTGACAGTTCCTATATTTACCAAACAATTTGTTGGTGAGCCTATTGAATGCTTTTCGCCAACATTTTTTACTGAAGCACAGTCCAGATATGTCAATTCATATTGTTGGACATCCTCGACATATTATGAGACATACACTAATGGAGTAATTGGGGATAATGATGACAATCAGATTAATAGTAACGAAGTGAAAGTTAATTATTATCAGTGGGCTCCATTGATTTTGCTTGGAGAAGCGTTTTTGTTTTATCTTCCGTTTCTTCTTTGGAGGTTCGCTTCTGTTAATAATGGAGTATCCTTAAGCAGAGTGGCGAAAAAATTGGGCAGAGTCTCAGATACACCATTAGGTCACCCAGATCGACAATCTGTCCTCAGTGAGTGTTGTGAACTGATTCAAATTTTGACTCAAATTGATGGAGGTAATCGGCCAACATCAGCTATTGCTGGATCTGCCTTGACAATTCTGTACTTAATGTCTAAAATGTTATATATTGTGAATGTGCTTTTGCAGTTTTTACTGTTACAATTATTTCTCGGAGAAGGATACTGGAGTCATGGATTTGATATTCTTAGAGTTTTATTCCGAAAAAATGAATGGTGGTCAAGTCCTCATTTCCCGCTTCAGACGCTATGCAAGGTAAGTGATAAAAACTGATTTTGTTTACTGGAGTTGTTATCTAAAAAAACATAGTTGTCATTTTTAGCCTGCAGAACTAATTGATAAACAACAGTTTAAATAGCTTGCAAAAAGAATTGATAATTATGATTTTTTGTTTGTTTAGATTTTATACTGTATTGTCTTTTTTATTTCCTGATTCTGTGTTTTACTTAATATCCTTCCTTGACCAAACAGCTGATATCAACATTGAGTACTGTACTGTTTACACTGATAGTTACTGTGAAAAAAACTTGAATCTTACGCTCAGCTTTGTTGCCCTCCTTTGAAGTTTATATGTTCCAACTTTAAAATTCAACTTTAGAGAGATTTAGGTTCTGAAATCAGATATGTGGCGCTTTTAAGATTTAGGGACAAGCCAAGGTCCTGCGAAAGGCCTATACGCCAAGACGAAAAAACACTTAATCCATGATATACCTTAACCAAAAATGAAAGGAATTGCTCTGAACCTCTGTTGTAAGTATTCATCTATTCTAGTTTTAAAAATTATGCCTTAAACCATAACTCTGATTGGTCAGTCAAGAAATTTATGTTTGAAAAATGAACAATGTTCAACTCGAGAGAATTACGAACGGCAAACTTAATTGGCGCTGTAGTCTTGTGTAATTTTGACTTTATTGACAAATGTGACTATAATATGGCACGGGCATAACTGAAAAACTATCAAATCTCCTACGCTTTCAGCATTGTCTCACGATTAATTCTTACGGAGTTCAGATAGCAGCGTTAAATTCTGGATAGAGGTCCTATTTTACCACTATTTGAGAGAAGAAGGCAACTTTGGTTTGACCCCATGACAGTAGATATCTATATTATACTTTGCTGACACCCCTAGGAACCACTGAAGCGTATCAAGTTGAATGAACTTTATCTAGGTCATTCCCTAGGGCACTCTTGAGATTGAACGAACTTTATCTAGGTCTTTCTCTATTATACTTTGTTGACGCCCCTAGGAACCACTGAAGCGTATCTGGTTGGATGCACTTCATCTAGGTCATTCCCCAGGGCCCTCTTGAGGTTGAACAAACTGTATCTAGCTCATTCTCTATTGAGGTTATACTTTGACGGGACGTACTGGAACCACTGAAGCATATCAGGTTGAATGAACTTCATCTAGGTCACCCCCTAGAGCACTCTTGAAGTGGAATAAACGTAATTAAGGTCAATCTCTCTTGAGGTTATACTTTGCCGGGACGTATAGGAACCACTGAAGCGTATCAAGCTGAATGAACTTTATCTAGGTCATTCCCTAGGGCACTCTTGAGGTTGAACGAATTTAATCTAGGTCAATCTCTATTGAGGTTATACTTTGCCGGGACGTATAGGAACCACTGAAGCGTATCAATTTGAATGAATTTTATCTAGGTCATCCCCTAGGGCACTCTTGAGGTTGAACGAACTTTATCTAGGTCTTTCTCTATTGAGGTTCCATTTTGAACAGACTTATAGGAACCACTGAAGCATATCAAGTTGAGTGAAATTTATCTAGGCCACTCCCTAGGGACCCCTTGAGGTGGAATAAGCTTTACATAAGTGATTCTCTTTTATAATTTGTGTACAGCAATAGGAAGCACTGAAGAATATCAAGTTGAATCAACTTAATCAAGATTATACCCTAGGGCACTCTTGATGTCGAACGACCTTTATATAAGTCATTCTCTATTATACTTTGCGTACGGCACTAGGAACCACTGAAGCGTATCAGTTTGAATGAACTTTATCTAGGTCATCCCCTAGGGCACTCTTGAGGTTGAACGAAATTTATCTAGGTCATTCACTATTCAGGTTCCATTTTGCACAGATGTATAGGAGCCACTGAAGCGTATCGGGTTGAATGAACTTTATTTAGGTCATCCCCTAGGGCACTCTTGAGGTCGAACGAAATTTATCTCCATTTTGCACAGACGTATAGGAACCACTGAAGCGTATCAAGTTGAACGAACTTTATCTAGGTCATCCCCTAGGGCACTCTTGAGGTTGAACGAACTTTATCTAGGTCATTCTCTATTGAGGTTCCAGTTTGCAAAGACGTATAGGAACCACTGAAGCGGATCAAGTTGAATAAACTTTTTCTAGGTCATCCCCTAGGGCACTCTTGAGGTTGAACGAACATTATTTAGGTCATTCTCTATTGAGGTTCCATTTTGCACAGACGTATAGGAACCACTGAAGCGTATCAAGTTGAACAAACTTTATGGAGGTCATCCCATAGGGCACTTTTGAGGTTGAACGAACTTTATTTAGGACATTCTCTATTGAGGTTCCATTTTGCACAGACGTATAGGAACCCCTGAAGCGTATCAAGTTGAATAAACTTTATCTAGGTCATCCCATAGGGCACTCTTGAGGTTGAACGAACTTTATCTAGGTCTTGGTCAATTTATTTATTGTTTTCTTGGATGTTAACATAAGTTCAACAACAACTTGGATGTAGACATCTGGTTTTTGGATGTTTCTTGGATTTCAACATAAGTTCACATCAACAATTGCTAGATTATCGAGTCTAAAGGGACAGGGTCAATGACACCTCTTTCAAGGTCAATTTATTTGTTGTTTTCTTGGATGTCAACATAAGTTCAACAACATTGCTGAATATTTCCTGGAAGTCAACAACAATTGTTGGATTATTAATCAATGGCGAGGGTCAATGACACCTCTTATGTATTTTTTCAACTTTTTTTTTACATCTCGTCATGGTTTACCTTGTCACTGTTACATTCTCTTGATGTTTCAAAGTTCATTTTGGATTTCTTTCATTGAAATGCAAGAGTTGGAATATTTCAGTAGTGTTTTGTCGTGGTTTACCATGGCACTATTACATTCTCTTGATGTTTAAAAGTTCATTTTGGATTTTTTCGTTGAAATGCAAGAGTCGGATTATCTCACAAGTGTTTTGTCGTGGCTTACCATATCACTGTTACATTCTCGTAACTTTTCAAAGTTCATTTTGAATCTCTTTCCTTGAAATTCGAGATCTGGATTATTTCAGTAGTATTTTGCCGTCGTTTCCTTTTTTACTGTTGCGTTATATTGATGTTGCAAAGTTAATTTTGAATCTTTTTTCGTTGAAATGCAAGAGTTGGAATATTTCAGTAGTGTTTTCTCATGGTTTACCTTATCACTGTTACATTTTCTTGACGTTTCAAAGTTCATTTTGGATATTTTTCGTTGAAATGCAAGAGTTGGAATATTTCAGTAGTGTTTTCTCATGGTTTACCTTGTCACTGTTAAATTCTCTTGATGTTCCAAAGTTCATTTTGGATTTTATTCGTTGAAATGCAAGAGTTGGATTATTTCAGTAGTGTTTCGTCGTGGTTAACCATGTCACTGTTACATTCTCTTGATGTTTCAAAGTTCATTTTGGATATTTTTTGTTTAAATGCAAGAGTTGGATTATTTCAATAGTGTTTTGTCGTGGTTTACATGTCACTGTTACATTCTCTTGATGTTTCAAAGTTCATTTTGGATTTTTTTTTTTAATGTGAGAGTTGGAATATTTCAGTAGTGTTTTTTCATGGTTTACCTTGTCACTGTTACATTCTCTTGACGTTTCAAAGTTCATTTTGGGAAGGTTTTCGTTGAAATGCAAGAGTTGGATTATTTCAGTAGTGTTTTGTCGTGCTTTACCATATCACTGTTACATTCTATTGATGTTTCAAAGTTAATTTGGATCTTTTTCATTGAAATGCAAGAGTTGGATTATTTCATTAGTGCTTTGTCATGGTTTACCATGTCGCTATTACATTATATTGATGTTTCAAAGTTCATTTTGGATCTGTTTCTTTGAAATGCAAGAGTTGGATTATTTCAGTAGTGTTTTGTCGTGGTTTACCTTGTCACTGTTACATTCTCTTGATGTTTCAAAGTTCATTTTGGATCTTATTCATTGAAATGTAAGAGTTGGAATATTTCAGTAGTGTTTGTCGTGGTTTACCATGTCACTCTTACATTCTCTTGATGTTTCAAAGTTAATTTTGGATCTTTTTTCGTTGAAATGCAAGAGTTGGAATATTTCAGTAGTGTTTTCTCATGGTTTCCCTTGTCACTGTTACATTTTCTTGACGTTTCAAAGTTCATTTTGGATATTTTTTGTTGAAATGCAAGAGCTGGATTATTTCAGTAGTGTTTTCTCATGGTTTACCTTGTCACTGTTAAATTCTCTTGATGTTTCAAAGTTCATTTTGGATCTTTTTCGTTCAAATGAAAGAGTTGGATTATTTCAGTAGTGTTTGTCGTGGTTTATCATGTCACTGTTACATTCTCTTGCTGTTTCAAAGTTCGTTTTGGATCTTTTTCGTTGAAATTCAAGATTTGGATTATTTCAGTAGTGCTTTGTCATGGTTTGTCATGGTTTGTCAGTGCTTTGTTCGTTGAAAGTTGGATTATTTCAATAGTGTTTTGTCGTGGTTTACATGTCACTGTTACATTCTCTTGATGTTTCAAAGTTCATTTTGGATTTTTTTTTAATGTGAGAGTTGGAATATTTCAGTAGTGTTTTTTCATGGTTTACCTTGTCACTGTTACATTCTCTTGACGTTTCAAAGTTCATTTTGGGAAGGTTTTCGTTGAAATGCAAGAGTTGGATTATTTCAGTAGTGTTTTGTCGTGGTTTACCATATCACTGTTACATTCTCTTGATGTTTCAAAGTTCATTTTGGATCTTTTTCATTGAAATGCAAGAGTTGGATTATTTCATTAGTGCTTTGTCGTGGTTTACCATGTCACTGTTACATTCTATTGATGTTTCAAAGTTCATTTTGGATCTGTTTTGTTGAAATGCAAGAGTTGGATTATTTCAGTTGTGTTTTGTAATGGTTTACAATGTCATTGTAAAATTCTCTTGATGTTTTAAAGTTCATTTTGGATCCTTTTAGTCGAAATGCAAGAGTTGGATTATTTCAGTAGTGTTTTCTCTTGGTTTACCTTGTCACTGTTACATTCTCTTGACATTTCAAAGTTCATTTTGGATCTTTTTTGTTGAAATGCAAGAGTTGGATTATTTCAGTAGTGTTTCGTCACGGTTTACCGTGTCAATGTTACATTCTATTTATGTTTCAAAGTTCATTTTGGATCTTTTTCGTTGAAATGTAAGAGTTGTATTATTTCAGTAGTGTTTTTTCGTGGTTTACCTTGTCAGTGTTACATTCTCTTGACGTTTCAAAGTTCATTTTGGATCATTTTCGTTGAAATGCAAGAGTTAGAATATTTCAGTAGTGTTTTGACGTGGTTTACCTTGTCACTGTTACATTCTCTTGACGTTTCAAAGTTCATTTTGGATCTTTTTCGTTGAAATGCAAGAGCTAGGATATTTCAGTAGTGTTTTGTCGTGGTTTACCTTCTCACTGTTATATTCTCTTGACGTTTCAAAGTTCATTTTGGATATTTTTCGTTGAAATGCAAGAATTGGATTATTTCAGTAGTTTTATCTCATGGTTTACCTTGTCACTAGTACATTCTCTTGATGTTTCAAAGTTTATTTTGGATCTTTTTCGTTAAAATGCAAGAGTTGGATTATTTTAGCAGTGTTTTGTCGTGGTTTACCATATCACTGTTACATTCTCTTGATGTTTCAAAGTTGATTTTGGATCTTTTTCATTGAAATGCAAGAGTTAGATTATTTCAGTAGTGTTTTGTCGTGGTTTACATGTCGCTGTTACATTCTCTTGATGTTTCAAAGTTCAATTTGGATCTTTTTCATTGAAATGCAAGAGTTGGATTATTTCAGTAGTGTTTGTCGTGTTTTACCATGTCACTGTTACATTCTATTGATGTTTCAAAGTTCATTTTGGATCTTTTTCGTTGAAATACAAGAGTTGGATTATTTCAGTAGTGTTTCGTCGTGGTTTACCTTGTCACTTTTACATTCTCTTGATGTTTCAAAGTTCATTTTGGATCTTATTCGTTGAAATACAAGATTTGGATTATTTCAATAGTTTTTTGTCGTGGTTTACCATGTCACTGTTACATTCTATTGATGTTTCAAAGTTCATTTTGGAACTTTTTCTTTGAAATGCAAGAGTCGGATTATTTTAGTATTTTTTTTTCGCGGTTTAGCGTGTCACTGTTACATTCTTTTATGTTTTTAAGTTCATTTTGGATCTTTTTCGTTGAAATACAAGTGTTGGATTATTTCAGTAGTGTTTTGTCGCGGTTCACCTTGTCGCTGTTACATTCTCTTGACGTTTCAAAGTTCATTTTGGATCTTTTTATTTGAAATGCAAGAGTTGGATTATTTCAGTAGTGTTTTTTCGCGGTTTATCGTGTCACTGTTACATTTTATTTATGTTTCAAAGTTCATTTTGGATCATTTTCGTTGAAATGTAAGAGTTGGATTATTTCAGTAGTGTTTCGTCGTGGTTTACCTTGTCACAGTTACATTCTCTTGACGTTTCAAAGTTCATTTTGGATCTTTTTCATTGAAATGCAAGAGTTGGATTATTTCAGTAGTGTTTTGTCGTGGTTAACCTTGTCACTGTTACACTCTCTTGACGTTTCAAAGTTCATTTTGGATATTTTTCGTTGAAATGCAAGAGTTGGATTATTTCAGTAGTGTTTTCTCATGGTTTATCTTGTCACTTTAACATTCTCTTGATGTTTCAAAGTTCATTTTGGATTTTTTTTCATTGAAATGCAAGAGTTGAATTATTTCAGTAGTGTTTTCTCGTGGTTTACCATGTCAATGTTACATTTTCTTTATGTTTCAAAGTTCATTTTGGATCTTTTTTGTTGAAATGCAAGAGTTGGAATTTTTCAGTAGTGTTTTCTCGTGGTTTACTATGTCACTGTTACATTCACTTGACGTTTCAAAATTCATTTTGGATCTTTTTCGTTGAAATGCAAGAGCTGGATTATTTCAGTAGTGTTTTCTCATGGTTTACTTTGTCACTGTAATATTCTCTTGATTTTTCATAGTTCATTTTGGATCATTTTCGTTGAATTGCAAGAGTTGTATTATTTCACTAGTGTTTTATCGTGGTTTACCATGTCACTGTTACATTCTCTTGATGTTTCAAAGTTCTCTTTGGATCTTTTTCGTTGAAAATGCAAGAGTTGGAAAATTTCAGTAGTGTTTTCTCGTCGTTTACCATTTAACTGTTACATTTTCTTGACGTTTCGAAGTTCATTTTGTATCTTTTTCATTGAAATGCAAGAGAAAGAATATTTCGGTAGTGTTTTGTCATGGTTTACCTTGTCAATGTTACATTCTTTTGATTTTTCAAAGTTAATTTTATATTTCATTCGTTGAAATGTAAGAGTTGACATTTTTCAGTACAGTTTTCTTGTGGTTTACCTTTTCACTTTTACATTCCCTTGATGCTTCAAAGTTCATTTAAGATTTTTTTTTATTGAAATGTAAGAGTTGGATTATTTTAGTAGGGTTTTATCGTGGTTTTACCATATCACTGTTACATTCTCTTAATGTTTCAAAGTTCATTTTAAATTTGTTTTTGTTGAAACGTAAGAGTTGGAATATTTCAGTAGTATTTTGTCGTGGTTTACCATCTCACTGGCATATTTCAGTAGTGTTTTGTCGCATTTTACCTTGTCACTGTTACATTCTCTTGATTTTTCAAATTCATTTGGATTTTTTTTCATTAAAATGTAAGAGTTGGAATATTTCAGTAGTGTTTTGTCGTGGTTTACCTTGTCACTGTTACACTCTCTTGATTTTTAAAAGTTCATTTGGATTTTTTTTCGTTGAAATGTAAGAGCTGGAATATTTCAGTAGTGTTTTGTTGTGGTTTACAATATCACTGTTACATTCTGAAGATGTTTCAAAATTCATTTTGGATTTTTCGTTGAAATATAAGAGTTGGAATATTTCAGTAGTGTTTTGTTGTGGTTTAAATTGTCAAAAAACTACGTTTTCTAAAGAGTTAAAGAGGCTGAGTTACAAGGTCGAACCTTAAAATGTACAGGGATTAGGAGGCACAGTTGGGGGGCTGCCGCCCCCCAAATCCCCCGCTTTCGCAGCCTTTAAATAAAAAAAATAATTTTAAACTGAAAGTAAGGAGCGACATTAAATCTTAAAACGAACAGAAATTATTCCGTATATGAAAGGGGCTGTGCCCTCCTCAACGCCTCGCTCTTTACGCTAAAGTTTTTATTGTTTAAAAAAAAGAGTTGTGAGAAAGTCAAACTTTAGCGTAAAGAGCAAGGCGTTGAGGAGGGCATAGCCCCTTTCATATACGGAATAATTTCTGTTCGTTTTAAGATTTAATGTCGGGCTCTTATAGGAAAACGAGGTTTTTCGTAAATGTAAATTCGGGGGATAATTTTTTCGGTCTGAAAATATCAAAAGGCCCTAACAGGTCAAATTCTGCTTCGAATAAGTCCTCATTCACCCGGATCAGTTGCCAACTGTGGCCTGTAGGCGTGGATAACAACAAAAAAGAGAAATGAACTTTAAGTGGCTATATTTGATTTTTTGAAAACAGGGAAGGAGTGATTGGATTGACCTGAAATATCGAGGATATGCTCCCGGGTCCTGGGAAAGCTTAACCTCTAAATTTCAGATCAATCGGACAACGTTAAAGGAGGGCTGTGGTGGGAGGGTTCAAACTTCCGGCCCAGTTTACCCCATGAAGATAAAGTTGGAGGAGGATGAAATTTTGCACGTTTCTTAGTTTGAGCTTGGGCTACAAAATGAGATAACCGTGTCATCAAAGCCGTCGCTTTGCAACCTCTAGGACCTGATATCGCTTAAGGTTGTGGTGGGTCGCCTCTTTATAGAGGCACAAGTGTGCCTCCTTGACTGTTGCATTCTGAAGATGTTTCATAATTCATTTTGGATTTTTTTCGTTGAAGTGTAAGAGTTGGAATATTTCAGTATTGTTTTTCGTGTTTTACCAAGTCACTTTTACATTCTAAAGATATTTCAAAGTTCATTTTGAATTTTTTTTCCTTGAAATGTAAGAGTTGGAATATTTCAGTAGTGTTTTGTCGTGATTTACCTTATCAATGTTACATTCTTTTGATGTTAAAAAGTTTATTTTAGATTTTTTTTTTTTGAAATGTAAGAGTTGGAATATTTAAGTAGTGTTTTGTCGTGGTTTACCTTGTCACTGTTACATTCTCTTGATGGTTCAAACTTCATTTGGATTTTTTTCTGTTGAAATATAAGAGATGGAATATTTCAGTAGTGTTTTGTCGCAGTTTACCTTGTCACTGTTACATTCTCTTGATGTTTCAAAGTTCATTTTGGATTTTTTTTTGTTGAAATATAAAAGATGGAATATTTCAGTAGTCTTTTGTCGCAGTTTACCTTGTCACTGTTACATTCTCTTGATGTTTCAAAGTTCATTTTGGATTTTTTCATTGAAATGTAAGAGTTGGAATATTTCACTAGTGTTTCGTCATGGTTTACCTTGTCACTGTTACATTCTATTGATGTTTCAAAATTCATTTTGGATTTTTTTTCGTTGAAATTTAAGAGTTGAAATATTTCAGTAGTGTTTTGTCATGGTTTACATTGTCACTGTTACATTCTCTTGATTTTTCAAAGTTCATTTAGGATTTATTTTTCTTTGAAATGCAAGAGTTGGAATTTTTCAGTAGTGTTTTCTCGTGGTTTACTATGTCACTGTTACATTCACTTGACGTTTCAAAATTCATTTTGGATCTTTTTCGTTGAAATGCAAGAGCTGGATTATTTCAGTAGTGTTTTCTCATGGTTTACTTTGTCACTGTAATATTCTCTTGATTTTTCATAGTTCATTTTGGATCATTTTCGCTGAATTGCAAGAGTTGTATTATTTCACTAGTGTTTTATCGTGGTTTACCATGTCACTGTTACATTCTCTTGATGTTTCAAAGTTCTCTTTGGATCTTTTTCGTTGAAAATGCAAGAGTTGGAAAATTTCAGTAGTGTTTTCTCGTCGTTTACCATTTCACTGTTACATTTTCTTGACGTTTCGAAGTTCATTTTGTATCTTTTTCATTGAAATGCAAGAGAAGGAATATTTCGGTAGTGTTTTGTCATGGTTTACCTTGTCAATGTTACATTCTTTTGATTTTTCAAAGTTAGTTTTATATTTCATTCGTTGAAATGTAAGAGTTGACATTTTTCAGTACAGTTTTCTTGTGGTTTACCTTTTCACTTTTACATTCCCTTGATGCTTCAAAGTTCATTTAGGATTTTTTTTTATTGAAATGTAAGAGTTGGATTATTTTAGTAGGGTTTTATCGTGGTTTTACCATATCACTGTTACATTCTCTTAATGTTTCAAAGTTCATTTTAAATTTTTTTTTGTTGAAACGTAAGAGTTGGAATATTTCAGTAGTATTTTGTCGTGGTTTACCATCTCACTGGCATATTTCAGTAGTGTTTTGTCGCATTTTACCTTGTCACTGTTACACTCTCTTGATTTTTCAAATTCATTTGGATTTTTTTTCATTAAAATGTAAGAGTTGGAATATTTCAGTAGTGTTTTGTCGTGGTTTACCTTGTCACTGTTACACTCTCTTGATTTTTAAAAGTTCATTTGGATTTTTTTTCGTTGAAATGTAAGAGCTGGAATATTTCAGTAGTGTTTTGTTGTGGTTTACAATATCACTGTTACATTCTGAAGATGTTTCAAAATTCATTTTGGATTTTTCGTTGAAATATAAGAGTTGGAATATTTCAGTAGTGTTTTGTTGTGGTTTAAATTGTCAAAAAACTACGTTTTCTAAAGAGTTAAAGAGGCTGAGTTACAAGGTCGAACCTTAAAATGTACAGGGATTAGGAGGCACAGTTGGGGGCTGCCGCCCCCAAATCCCCGCTTTCGCAGCCTTTAAATGAAAAAGAAATTTTTAAACTGAAAGTAAGGAGCGACATTAAATCTTAAAAGGAACAGAAATTATTCCGTATATGAAAGGGGCTGTGCCCTCCTCAACGCCTCGCTCTTTACGCTAAAGTTTTTATTGTTTAAAAAAAAGAGTTGTGAGAAAGTCAAACTTTAGCGTAAAGAGCAAGGCGTTGAGGAGGGCATAGCCCCTTTCATATACGGAATAATTTCTGTTCGTTTTAAGATTTAATGTCGGGCTCTTATAGGAAAACGAGGTTTCTCGTAAATGTAAATTCGGGGGATAATTTTTTCGGTCTGAAAATATCAAAAGGCCCTAACAGGTCAAATTCTGCTTCGAATAAGTCCTCATTCACCCGGATCAGTTGCCAACTGTGGCCTGTAGGCGTGGATAACAACAAAAAAGAGAAATGAACTTTAAGTGGCTATATTTGATTTTTTGAAAACAGGGAAGGAGTGATCAGATTGAGCTGAAATATCGAGGATATGCTCCGGATCCTAGGAAAGCTTAACCTCTAAATTTCAGACCAATCGGACAACGTTAAAGGAGGGCTGTGGTGGGAGGGTTGAAACTTCCGGCCCAGTTTACCCCATGAAGATAAAGTTGGAGGAGGATGAAATTTTGAACGTTTCTTAGTTTGAGCTTGGGCTACAAAATGACACGTGATAATCGTGTCATCAAAGCCGTCTCTCTGCAACCTCTAGGACCTGAAATCGCTTAACATTGTGGTGGGTCGCCTCTTTATAGAGGCACAAGTGTGCCTCCTTGATTGTTACATTCTGAAGATGTTTCAAAGTTCATTTTGGATTTTTTTCGTTGAAGTGTAAGAGTTGGAATATTTCAGTAGTGTTTTGTCATGGTTTACCAAGTCACTTTTACATTCTAAAGATATTTCAAAGTTCATTTTGAATTTTTTTTCCTTGAAATGTAAGAGTTGGAATATTTCAGTAGTGTTTTGTCGTGATTTACCTTATCAATGTTACATTCTTTTGATGTTAAAAAGTTTATTTTAGATTTTTTTTTTTTTGAAATGTAAGAGTTGGAATATTTAAGTAGTGTTTTGTCGTGGTTTACCTTGTCACTGTTACATTCTCTTGATGGTTCAAACTTCATTTGGATTTTTTTCTGTTGAAATATAAGAGATGGAATATTTCAGTAGTGTTTTGTCGCAGTTTACCTTGTCACTGTTACATTCTCTTGATGTTTCAAAGTTCATTTTGGATTTTTTTTTGTTGAAATATAAAAGATGGAATATTTCAGTAGTCTTTTGTCGCAGTTTACCTTGTCACTGTTACATTCTCTTGATGTTTCAAAGTTCATTTTGGATTTTTTAATTGAAATGTAAGAGTTGGAATATTTCACTAGTGTTTCGTCATGGTTTACCTTGTCACTGTTACATTCTATTGATGTTTCAAAATTCATTTTGGATTTTTTTTCGTTGAAATGTAAGAGTTGTAATATTTCAGTAGTGTTTTGTCATGGTTTACATTGTCACTGTTACATTCTCTTGATTTTTCAAAGTTCATTTAGGATTTATTTTTCTTTGAAATGCAAGAGTTGGAATTTTTCAGTAGTGTTTTCTCGTGGTTTACTATGTCACTGTTACATTCACTTGACGTTTCAAAATTAATTTTGGATCTTTTTCGTTGAAATGCAAGAGCTGGATTATTTCAGTAGTGTTTTCTCATGGTTTACTTTGTCACTGTAATATTCTCTTGATTTTTCATAGTTCATTTTGGATCATTTTCGCTGAATTGCAAGAGTTGTATTATTTCACTAGTGTTTTATCGTGGTTTACCATGTCACTGTTACATTCTCTTGATGTTTCAAAGTTCTCTTTGGATCTTTTTCGTTGAAAATGCAAGAGTTGGAAAATTTCCGTAGTGTTTTCTCGTCGTTTACCATTTCACTGTTACATTTTCTTGACGTTTCGAAGTTCATTTTGTATCTTTTTCATTGAAATGCAAGAGAAGGAATATTTCGGTAGTGTTTTGTCATGGTTTACCTTGTCAATGTTACATTCTTTTGATTTTTCAAAGTTAATTTTATATTTCATTCGTTGAAATGTAAGAGTTGACATTTTTCAGTACAGTTTTCTTGTGGTTTACCTTTTCACTTTTACATTCCCTTGATGCTTCAAAGTTCATTTAGGATTTTTTTTTACTGAAATGTAAGAGTTGGATTATTTTAGTAGGGTTTTATCGTGGTTTTACCATATCACTGTTACATTCTCTTAATGTTTCAAAGTTCATTTTAAATTTTTTTTTGTTGAAACGTAAGAGTTGGAATATTTCAGTAGTATTTTGTCGTGGTTTACCATCTCACTGGCATAAATCAATTGTGTTTTGTCGCATTTTACCTTGTCACTGTTACACTCTCTTGATTTTTCAAATTCATTTGGATTTTGTTTCATTAAAATGTAAGAGTTGGAATATTTCAGTAGTGTTTTGTCGTGGTTTACCTTGTCACTGTTACACTCTCTTGATTTTTAAAAGTTCATTTGGATTTTTTTTCGTTGAAATGTAAGAGCTGGAATATTTCAGTAGTGTTTTGTTGTGGTTTACAATATCACTGTTACATTCTGAAGATGTTTCAAAATTCATTTTGTATTTTTCGTTGAAATATAAGAGTTGGAATATTTCAGTAGTGTTTTGTTGTGGTTTAAATTGTCAAAAAACTACGTTTTCTAAAGAGTTAAAGAGGCTGAGTTACAAGGTCGAACCTTAAAATGTACAGGGATTAGGAGGCACAGTTGGGGGGCTGCCGCCCCCTAAATCCCCCGCTTTCGCAGCCTTTAAATGAAAAAGAAATTTTTAAACTGAAAGTAAGGAGCGACATTAAATCTTAAAACAAACAGAAATTATTCCGTATATGAAAGGGGCTGTGCCCTCCTCAACGCCTCGCTCTTTACGCTAAAGTTTTTATTGTTTAAAAAAAAGAGGTGTGAGAACGTCAAACTTTAGCGTAAAGAGCAAGGCGTTGAGGAGGGCATAGCCCCTTTCATATACGGAATAATTTCTGTTCGTTTTAAGATTTAATGTCGGGCTCTTATAGGAAAACGAGGTTTTTCGTAAATGTAAATTCGGGGGATAATTTTTTCGGTCTGAAAATATCAAAAGGCCCTAACAGGTCAAATTCTGCTTCGAATAAGTTCTCATTCACCCGGATCAGTTGCCAACTGTGGCCTGTAGGCGTGGATAACAACAAAAAAGAGAAATGAATTTTAAGTGGCTATATTTGATTTTTTGAAAACAGGGAAGGAGTGATCGAATTGAGCTGAAATATCGAGGATATGCTCCCGGGTCCTAGGAAATCTTAACCTCTAAATTTCAGACCAATCGGACAACGTTAAAGGAGGGCTGTGGTGGGAGGGTTCAAACTTCCGGCCCAGTTTACCCCATGAAGATAAAGTTGGAGGAGGATGAAATTTTGCACGTTTCTTAGTTTGAGCTTGGGCTACAAAATGAGATAACCGCCGTCGCTCTGCAACCTCTAGGACCTGAAATCTACCTTGTCACTGATACATTCTCTTGTTTTTTCAAAGTTCATTTTGGATTTTTTGGTTGAAATATAAGAGTTGGAATATTTCAGTAGTGTTTTGTCATGGTTTATATTGTCACTGTTACATTCTCTTGATGTTTTAAAGTTCATTTTGAATTTTTTTTGTTGAAATGTAAGAGATATAATATTTCAGCAGTGTTTTGTCGTAGTATACTTTGTCACTTTTACATTCTCTTGATGTTTTAAAGTTCATTTTGGATTTTTTCATTGAAATGTAAGAGTTGGGAATATTTCACTAGTGTTTTGTCATGGTTTACCTTGTCACTGTTACATTCTATTGATGTTTCAAAGTTCATTTTGGATTTTTTTCGTTGAAATGTAAGAGCTGGAATATTTCAGTAGTGTTTTGTTATGGTTTACCTTGTTAATGTTACATTCTATTGATGTTTCAAAGTTCATTATGGATTTTTTGATGTTTTAAATGTAAGAGATGAAATATTTCAGTAGTGTTTTATCATGGTTTACCATGTCGCTGTTACATTCTCTTGATGATTTAAAGTTCAGTTTAGATTTTCCCTTGAAATGTATGATTTGGAATATTTCAGTAGTATTTTGTCGTGGTTTCTATTTTCACTGTTACATTCAAATGATATTTCAAAGTTGATTTTGGATTTTTTCGTTCAAATGTATGAGTTGGAATATTTCATTTGTGTTTTGTCGTGGTTTACCTTTTCACTGCTACATTCTCATGATATTTCAAAGTTCATTTTGGATTTTTTTTTTGATGAAATGTAAGAGTTGGAATATTTCAGTAGTATTTTATTGTGATTTCCCATGTCACTTTTACATTCTCTTGATATTTTAAATTTAATAATGAGAGAGATACGCAAAAAGTTGGGTTAATTTAGGTTAGGTTAGGTTGGGCTGGGTTAGGTTAGCCTATGTACAAGCGCATATAGGCTAACCTAACCTAACCTAACCCAACATAACCTAACCTAAATTAACCCAACTTTTTGCGTATCTCTCTCATTATAAACTTTAAAATATCGAGAGAATGTAATAGTGACATGGTAAATCACAATAAAATACTACTGAAATATTCCAACTCTTACATGTCAACAAAAAAAATCCAAAATGAACTTTGAAATATCATGAGAATGTAACCGTGACAATGTAAACCACGACAAAACACTACTGAAATATTCAAACTCCTACATTTGAAAGAAAAAGTCCGAAATGAACTTTTAAACATCATGAGAATGTAACAGTGACAATATAAACCACGAAAAACACTACTGTAATGTTCCAACTCTTACACTTCAAGGAAAACAAAATCTAAAATGATCTTTAAAACATCAAGAAAGAGAATGTAACAGCGGAACGGTAAACCATGATAAAACACTACTAAAATATTTCATCTCTTACATTAAAAAAAAATCTAAAATGAACTATGAAACATCAAGAGAATGTAGGACTGACAATGTAAACCATGGCAAAACGCTACTGAAATATTCCAACTCTTACATTTCAACGAAAAAATCCAAAATGAACTTTGAAAAAAAGGAGAATGTAACAGTGACAAGGTAAACCATGAAAAAACACTACTGAAATATTCCAATTCTTACATTTCTACTAAAAAAAAAATCCAAAATGAACTTTAAAACATAAAGAGAATGTAACAGTGACAATGTAAACCATGACCAAACACTACTGGAATATTCCAACTCTTACATTTCAACGAAAAAAATCCAAAATGTACTTTGAAACATCAATAGAATGTAAAAGTGACAAGGTAAACCATGAAAAAACACTAGTGAAATATTCCATCTCTTGTATTTCAATGAAAAAATCCAAAATGAACTCTGAAACATCAAGAAATTGTAAAAGTGACAATGTAAGCCAAGAGAAAACACTACTGAAATATTTCAACTCTTACATTTCAACGAAAAAAGTCCAAAAGGAACTTTTAAACATTAAGAGAATGTAACAGTGATAGGGTAAACCACGACAAAACACTACTGAAATATTTCACATCTTACATTTCAACGAAAAAAATCCAAAATGAACTTTGAAACATCAAGAGAATGTAACAGTGACAAGGTAAACTGGGACAAAACACTGCTGAAATATTCTATCTCTTACATTTCAACCAAAAAAAAAAATCCAAATTGAACTTTGAAACATTAAGAGAATGTAACAGTGACAAGGTAAACAGTGACAAAACACTACTGAAATATTCCAACTCTTACATTTCAACGAAAAAAAAAATCTAAAATGAACTTTGAAACATCAAGAGAATGTAACAGTGACAAGATAAACCACGAGAAAACACTACTGAAATATTACAACTCTTGCATTTCAAGGAAAAAAAATACAAAATGAACTTTGAAATATCTTTAGAATGTAACAGTGACTTGGTAAACCATGACAAAACACTACTGAAATATTCAAACTCTTACACTTCAACGAAAAACATCCAAAATGAACTTTGAAACATCTTCAGAATGCAACAGTGACAAGGTAAACCACAACAAACCACGTGGTAAACCACGACAGAACACTACTGAAATATTTCAACTCTTACATTTCAACGAAAAAAATCTAAAATGAACTTTGAAACATCAAGAGAATGTAACAGTGACAAGGTAAACTGCGACAAAACACTACTGAAATATTGCCTCTCTTACATTTCAACATCCAAAATCCAAATGAACTTTGAAACAACAAGAGAATTTAAAAGTGACAAGGTAGACCACGACAAAACACTAATGAAATATTCAAACTATTGCATTTCAACGAAAGAAAAATCCAAAATGAACTTTGAAAAATATAGAGAATTTAACAGTGACAAGGTAAGATACTACCAAACACTACTGAAATGGTCCAACTTTTACATTTCAAGGGAAAAAAAAATTCAAAATGAACTTTGAAATATCTTTAGAATGTAACAGTGACCTGGTAAACCACGACAAAACACTACTGAAATATTCCAACTCTTACATTTCAACGAAAAAAATCCAAAATGAACTATTAAACATTAAGAGAATGTAACAGTGATATGGTAAACCACGACGAAACACTACTGAAATATTTCAACTTTTACATTTCAACGAAAAAAGTCTAAAATGAACTTTGAAACATTAAGAGAATTTAACAGTAATATGGTAAACCACGACAGAACTATACTGAAATATTTCAACTCTTACATTTCAACGAAAAAAATCTAAAATGAACTTTGAAACATCAAGAGAATGTAACTGTGACAAGGTAAACTGTGACAAAACACTACTGCAATATTCCATCTCTTACATTTCAACAAAAAAAATCCAAATTAACTTTGACACATCAAGAGAATTTAACACTGACAAGGATAACCACGACAAAACACTTCTGAAATATTCCAACTCTTACATTTAAACGAAAAAAAAAAAATCTAAAATGAACTTTCAAACATAAAGTTAATGCGAATATGACAAGGTAAACTATGACGAAACACTACATAAATATTTCAAATATCGCATTTAGAGGAAAAAAAAATTCAAAATGAACTTTGAAATATCTTTAGAATGTAACAATGACTTGGTAAACCATGACAAAACACTACTGAAATATTCCAACTCTTACACTTCAACGAAAAAAATCCAAAATGAACTTTGAAATATCTTCAGAATGTAACACTGACAAGGTAAACCATAACAAAACACTAAAGAAATATTCCAACTCTTACATTTCAATGAAAAAAGTCCAAAATGAACTTTGAAACATTAAGAGAATGTTTCAGTGATATGGTAAACCGCGACGGAATACTACTGAAATATTTCAACTCTTACATTTCAACGAAAAAAAAAATCTAAAATGAACTTTGAAACATCAAGAGAATGTAACAGTGACAAGGTAAACCACGACAAAAAACTACTGAAATATTCCA
This sequence comes from Artemia sp. Qi Xiang Cuo, assembly GCF_049724085.1. NCBI lineage: Eukaryota > Metazoa > Arthropoda > Branchiopoda > Anostraca > Artemiidae > Artemia > Artemia sp. Qi Xiang Cuo. Next base: position 56,006,813 of record NC_142806.1, on the reverse strand, counting down.
ACTCTTACATTTCAAGGAAAAAAAATTCAAAATGAACTTTGAAATATCTTTAGAATGTAACAGTGACTTGGTAAACCATGACAAAACATTACTGAAATATTCCAACTCTTGCATTTCAACGAAAAAAGTCCAAAATGAATTTTGAAACATTAAGAGAATGTAACAGTGATATGGTAAACCGCGACAAAACACTACTGAAATATTTCAACTCTTACATCTCAATGAAAAAAGTCCAAAATCAACTTTGAAACATTAAGAGAATGTAACAGTTATATGGTAAACCACGACAGAACTATACTGAAATATTTCAACTCTTACATTTAAACGAAAATAATCCAAAATGAACTTTGAAACATCAAGAGAATGTAACAGTGACAAGGTAAACTGCGACAAAACACTACTGAAATATTCCATGTCTTACATTTCAACAAAAAAAAATCCAAATGAACTTTGAAACATCAAGAGAATGTAACAGTGACGTATAAAGCACGACAAAACACTACTGAAATATTCCAACTCTTACATTTCAACGAAAAAAAAAATCTAAAATGAACTTTGAACCATCAAGAGAATGTAAAAGTGACAAGTTAAACCACGACAAAACACTACTGAAATAGTCCAACTCTTACGTTTCAAGGGAAAAAAAATTCAAAATGAACTTTGAAATATCTTTAGAATGTAACAATGACTTGGTAAACCATGACAAAACACTACTTAAATATTCCAACTCTTACACTTCAACGAAAAAAATCCAAAATGAACGTTGAAACATTAAGAGAATGTATCAGTGATATGGTAAACCACGACAGACCACTACTGAAATATTTCAACTCTTACATTTCAACAACAAAAAATCCAAAATGAGCTTTGAAACATCAAGAGAATGTAACAGTGACAAGGTAAACCACGACAAAACACTACCGAAATATTCCAACTCATACATTTCAAAGAAAATTAAAATTCAAAATAAACTTTGAAATATCCTTAGAATGTAACAGTGACTTGGTAAACCATGACAAAACACTACTGAAATATTCCAACGCTTGCATTTCAACGAAAAAATTCCAAAATGAATTTTGAAACATTAAGAGAATGTAACAGTGATATGGTAAACCACGACAGAACTATACTGAAATATTTCAACTCTTACATTTCAACGAAAAAAATCCAAAATGAACTTTGAAACATCAAGATAATGTAACAGTGACAAGATAAACTGCGACAGAACACTACTGAAATATTCCATCTCTTACATTTCAACAAAAAAAAATCCAAATGAACTTTGAAACATCAAGAGAATGTAACAGTAACAAGGTAAACCACGACAAAACACTACTGAAATATTCCAACGCTTACATTTCAAGGAAAAAAAAATTCAAAATTAACTTTGAAATATCTTTAGAATGTAACAGTGACTTGGTAAACCACGACAAAACACTACTGAAATATTCCAACGCTTACATTTCAACGAAAAAAGTCCAAAATGAATTTTTAAACATTAAGAGAATGTAACAGTGATACGGTAAACCACGACAAAACACTACTGAAATATTTCAACTCTTACATTTCAACGAAAAAATCCAAAATGAACTTTGAAACATCAAGAGAATGTAACAGTGGCAAGGTAAACTGTGACAAAACACTACTGAAATATTCCATCTCTTACATTTCAACAAAAAAAATCCAAATGAACTTTGAAACATCAAGAGAATGTAACAGTGACAAGGTAAACCACAACAAATCACTACTGAAATATTCCCACTCTTACATTTCAACGACAAAAAAAATAAAATGAACTTTGAAACATCCTCAGATTGTAACAGTGACAAGGTAAACCACAACAAAACACTAGTGAAATATTCCAACTCTTACATTTCAACGAAAAAAGTCCAAAATGAACTTTGAAACATTAAGAGAATGTATCAGTGATATGGTAAACCACGACAGAACACTACAGAAATATTCCAACTCTTGCATTTCAACAAAAAAAATCCAAAATGAACTTTGAAACATCAAGAGAATGTAAAATCAAAATGAACCTTGAAATATCTTTAGAATGTAACAGTGACTTGGTAAACCATGACAAAACACTACTGAAATATTTCAACTCTTACATTTCAACGAAAAAAGTTCAAAATGAACTTTGAAACATTAAGAGAATGTAACAGTGATATGGTAAACTACGACAGAACTATACTTAAATATTTCAACTCTTACATTTCAACGAAAAAAATCCAAAATGAACTTTGAAACATCAAGAGAATATAACAGTGACAAGGTAAACTGCGACAAAACACTACTGAAATATTCCATCTCTTACATTTCAACGAATAAAAATCCAAATGAACTTTGAAACATCAAGAGAATGTAACAGTGACAAGGTAAACCACGACAAAACGCTACTTAAATATTCCAAATCTTACATTTCAACTAAAAAAAAAAATCAAAAATGAACTTTGAAAAATCAAGAGAATGTAACAGTGACAAGGTAAACCACGACAAAACACTAAAGAAATATTCCAACTCTTACATTTCAAGGAAAAAAAAAATTCAAAATGAACTTTGAAATATCTTTAGAATGTAACAGTGACTTGGTAAACCATGACAAAACACTACTTAAATATTCAAACTCTTACATTTCAAAGAAAAAAATCCAAAATGAACTTTGAAACATCTTCAGAATGTAACAGTGACAAGGTAAACCACAACAAAACACTAGTAAAATATTCCAACTCTTACATTTCAACGAAAAAAGTCCAAAATGAACTTTGAAACATTAAGAGAATGTATCAGTAATATGGTAAACCACGACAGACCACTACTGAAATATTTCAACTCTTACATTTCAACGAAAAAAATCTAAAATGAACTTTGAAACATCAAGAGAATGTAACAGTGATAAGGTAAACTGCGACAAAACACTACTGAAATATTCCATCTCTTACATTTCAACAAAAAATCGAAATGAAATTTAAAAAATCATGCTGATGTAAGAGTTTCTAGGTAAACCTCAACAAAACACTATTGAAGTAATCCAAATCCCACATTCCGACGGAAAAAAAAAAACATCCAAAATAAAATTTGAACAATGCATAATATTCAACAATGACACTGTAAATCGCGATAAAAAATTAATGAAATATTCCAACTCTTGCATTTCAAGATAAAAAAAAATTCAAAATGAACTTTGAAATATCTTTAGAATGTAACAGTGACTTGGTAAACCATGACAAAACACTACTGAAATATTCCAACTCTTGCATTTCAACGAAAAAAGTCCAAAATAAATTTTGAAACATTAAGAGAATGTAACAGTGATATGGTAAACCACGACAAAACGCTACTGAAATATTTAAACTCTTACATTTCAATGAAAAAGTCCAAAATCAACCTTGAAACATTAAGAGAATGTAACAGTGATATGGTAAACCACGACAAAACTATACTGAAATATTTCAACTCTTACATTTCAACGAAAAAATCCAAAATGAACTTTGAAACATCAAGAGGATGTAACAGTGACAAGGTAAACTGGGACAAAACACTACTGAAATATTCCATCTCTTACATTTCAACAAAGAAATCCAAAATGAACTTTGAAACATCATGAGAATGTAACAGTGGCAAGATAAACCACTAAAAAACAATACTGAAATATACCAACTCTTATATTTAAACGAAAAAAAAAATCCAAAATTAACTTTGAAACATCAAGAAAATGTAACAGTGACAAGGTAAACCACGACAAAACACTACTGAAATATTCCAACTCTTACATTTCAAGGGAAAAAAA